>NW_028262380.1:56935000-57087388 GCF_047370975.1 Nipponia nippon
TAAATTTCAAGCTATCTTCTCTTTTATTGTTCTTCAAGACAACAATTAGCATTGCTTACCATCACAGGGCTTGAGAAATGCAAGGTGAGCTGTAGTGTTTTTAGATGGCAGAAGTTTTAGTTGAATTTATTGCCTATTTGCTGTGATGAAGGACTAGTGTGCCCAGCCGTGCTAACTAACATTCTCTACAGGCTGCGTCACGGCTTGCTGTGTTTCCATAATTCTAGCTACCGGACTCCAAATACAGACGTAGAGCAGACAAAAGACCTATTGATTCAAGCTCGGCTTTCTTCATCTTTCAAGGGAACATATGCTACTTATTGTCTGCACAGTAAGGGAGGATGAAACCTTGCTTGTTCATAACCTTGAAGAATTAATGTTTAGGGATTTTTCAAAGGCTATAGGCTAATATTTTTTCAAAGTATTTCTTATTAATTTAGTACTCAGGAGGTTGACTGAGTACTAAGTAGTGGATCTGTTGTTGCTGATGAAACCTGTTATCATTTTACTTTTTGACTTTTAGTGACTCTAGGATCTATTTGCTGACTTTGCACAGTATGAAAATTTGATGGCTTTTTTCAGGAGTTGTACTTGATATTAATAAATCCCAGACCTCGCAGGAAAACCTTAGGGTTGGAGAATAAGAACAGAGAAGTCTTTTGCTTGCATGGATTTTTGTGCTGTTTGTGGCCTGACAGGTATGGTCTGTCCTTGTGCAGGAAAATGGCTCCGAACATTTGTGCTAATGCCTGTTGAGAGGCAGGAATTGGAAACAAAATTGTCTGCCTGGTCCCTCTCATAATAATGACGATTGAAGCTGAAAGTGGATATAAGAGAGTGATACAAAAGTTACCAGGGAAAAAAGCATTTACAACAAATCCCATTAAATTAATTGCGACGGTTACTTGAGCTCAGGAAACCATGAATTCAGAAGGCTTTCCACCAAGGCAGCTTGCACTTTATACCGTGAATGAGCTTTAAGTACTTTTATTACTTGTTTTCACCAAATAGAAAAAAAAGAAAATTTGTGAAGGTTTTTTGGTTTGTTTTTTTAAGATAATGCTTGTGAGAACCAGCTACTATTAAAAATGAGTTACAGTGTAAATGAAGCCACCTAAGCTTTTGAGGCAAATTTTGTTGTGTTCAGACCCATTTTGGAGAACAAAGCTGACCTTTTGTCTTCACAGTGTATTTCTAACTAAAGGATTCTGTGTACTTTGGCTGTCTTGAGGTTAAAAGGACAAGTCTGAATTATGTCAAACAAAAAACTCTGTTTATGCTTTTAGCATGGTTTTGGAAAGGCTGTTTTTCTGTTTTTATCTGAACCTGGAATTTTATCCAGTATTGATCAGGAGTTAATATTCAATGTTCCTGCTTCCTTCTTGCTAGCTGTGGCTGCTGCTGCTGTCCACTAGCTCTGGACCTGCAATATCGCAAGAGTAGGCTTATACCGCAGTTAGAAGCGTGCCTGCAGTTTATAGAGATAAGCCGAGCTAATTTTGAGCTGGTACCTTGGGTTTTAGCAGCATAGGAGCTGAATAGGTTTTTGGAAGGCTACCTTGCCCTAAACACAGAGCTGTCATAGCAGTGTTGCTGTCGGTGTCCAAACTGGGTTGTTTAAAGCAAGCTCAGATTCACCGAGCTGAGCTGCAGTCACACGTCTTACAGCTGTGTAATCGTGGGCAGACGTAGATACTGTGCATGGACAGCTCCTAGGGGGCTTCTAAGGCTCTGTCTGTTGGGAAGTCTGGACTTGCTTGTCTGCTCATTTGCTTATCAGGTGAAAGAATTCAAATGTGACTCAGTTTCTTGCTGCCTCCATAAAAGGGGAAGGCATCTGATCATTTCTTGTTTGTTTTTATTTTACTGTTTTTTGTATTTTTGTTTTTATTTTACTATTTTTTATTTTACTATTTTATTAAGTACTTTATCAGGTAGAATTAAAATAATTGAAACAAAACCAATAAGATCTGTTGATTGATGAAAACAAACCCAAGCAGTAGCCTGTAGTATCAAGATAAAAGTCCCTGTTAATTGTGCCCTCCTTGCCACAGCTATATTTCAGGTATGGGGGATATAGCAGACAAGTATAAATTAGATTTCTTGATTCTTTTCATTTATTGCTCAGGTAGCCTCAATTAGATTAACGCCATGTGCAGGACACCAGCTACTTTTTTAAACTCAAACAATCCACTGTGTGTGTGTGTATGTGCACAGACATACACATCCATGTACGCAGGGAACATTTTTTTTTTTAGGTATAGGATTTTCTAGGTATTAATGTCACAATACCTGTCTACCTAACAAATTATAGGTTTGACCTCACAAGCTGAATTTTTAGCTCAAACACTGTGACAGCACTTGATTTTGCACATGCTGGAATGCCTGTGTCTTCCGTTGGCTTCAGTTAGAACTGCAGGTGTTGAGAACATTTGTATGTTAGTTTATCAAATGGAAGCATGAAAATTAGAGCCAAGCAATGGAGCAGTTCACACAGATATTTGGCACACAGGGGTTTCCAGTGTAGTCTTTCATAAAAAGTTTTTCCAAGTATCTACTCATGTGAAAGAGATGATTCCTTAAAATGTATTTAGCATTTTACATAATGTGGTAAAGGTTTTATATCCACAGTCCTTGTATACATTTTTGTCATTAGAAAGTTTAATTTTCTGTGACTCTTCTTTATGGTAACTTTCACAAAGTGTAAAAAATGTTTGAAATGTAACAGTGGTTTTATTTTTATAAAATGTACTATTTTATACTTACAAAGCCAATAAGAAGTGAGGAGGTTGTGCTCAATCAACCTCCATTAAGAAGTAGTACAGGTTTTAATATGTCACCATGCAGTGCAGTCACCTAGGAATATTTTTTTTTTAAAAGCCATTACTCTGTTTTTTTTAAATGACTGTCTGTGCAGTAACTGTGCAGAATGAACTCTGCCCTACTTCCTCTGCCTTCTGTTGTCAGTTTTTCTCTTTTCTTTGCCCTGACAGTATAGAATGTAATATCTTGAAAAGTGGGGCTTTTTTTTCCTCATTCTACCCAGAGCAATGCAGTGATCATTTTATCTGATGAATTTGTTGAATTTGATGGGTTATTTGTAAAATGAAATGTTATCTACAAAAATATAATACAAAATAGTACATTTTTAGGATAGAGATTTAAGCAATAAACTGTATAATAAATGTAATTTATGATGATGATGAGAATTGAACTGCTTTTGTAGTAACTAGGAACCTTCACTGATTTGTGGGTTTTATTCTAAACTACTCCTCAGTAGTAAATTAAAAATGTATTTTTAATAGACACAGTCAATGACTTTAATACAAAACTGGAGAGTGCCCATGCTCAAATATAATGTGGTACTCCAAGTAGGAAATATGTTCATATTTCAGAGAACATAAGGATGGTTTGGTACACCTAAACCTCCTTCATGAAAACTCATTCAAGAGAGTTGTTTCAGTTCCTTTTTCCTTATTGTGAAGATAAGCTCATGAATATTTTTACTGTCGCTATCTATGTCAAACTCTGCTTTATGAACAAACAAAAAGAGTATTAAATGGGTCTGTCAGCACTCTGTTAGCCCCACTGAGAGAGAAATGCATCTTTACAAATATGTAAGTGCTGACTAAACAAATTCATTGTATCTGAAGCAACTGTATGTTGGACTTCACCAAGGACATGTGAAAGAAATTAATAGTTTTTCCATTTCTGGTTGTGTTACAGATGTGATAGAAAGCCAGACTTTGCTATGCAGGAGTAGTCACTTTGAGAACACACAGTCATTTAAATAAACAGGGCTGCTTACTACAAAAAGTGAAATTGACAGGAAAAAGTACAACTTTTAAAAACAAGATGATTAAGGATAGTATATAAATATAGTAAAGAGGGAGACTTATTTTGGCAACCTTACTGTGAATGGGTTTGAGCTCTGTTTCTGGGTGTGATTCACAGGTTTGGAATATAATCAGGCTAGAGCTTACACTGATTTGACTGCTTTATATTAACATTGCTTCCAGTTTATACAAGTTTGTTCCTAAGGATGCATGAACAGCAACAGCTGGACAGTGAAGTTCTAAATATGCTAAAGGTATAGAGAAAGCTCTACCAAATATTTGTGAATTTAGCTCAAAGTGGATTTGGATGCCTAAGTATTCTAGAGAGTTTTTAGTCTTGGCCATAAATTTCATTTGCAATGCTTTGCTGTTACTCATTTAAAATTTTCAATGTTGAGAACTGCTGATGACTGCTTAGGCATTTTCTCTGTCATCCCCAGGAAAGATGTCCAGAGACCGGGCTCTGAGGAAGCAGCAGCAATTGAATAATTTGGTAGCAGCAGTGACAAAGCTTGCTAAGCCTGGAGATGTGATTGTGGATTTTTGCAGTGGAGGGGTAATGTATATTTTTGTTTTCACATGGTGCAATTTCTTTCAGCTTTCATCTTTGTGGTTCTAGGTGATTGCTGCCACAAAGCAAAGCAAAAGAATAAATGCTGAAATTTTAGCTGCTTTCAAAGGTTTTGTCACTGGTTAGGGGATGCTCATCATGTAATGAGTCAACAACAGGGGCACTGAAAAGAGACTCAGATTTTGTTGTTTGTTTTTGTTTTGACAGGGCCACGTTGGAATTGTTCTTGCTCACATGATGCCATCATGTCAGGTAAATTATAAAGTACAGATGGTAGGAGCTTTTGGTCTCTGATAATCATCTTAAAAAGATGTGCATGTAGGGAGAATAAATATAAAGACAGAATTGTCTCAGCAGAGGACTTAGATTTGAAACATGCAAATTTTTAGCATAATCCCAAATGTGTGCTATACTTGCCTGAGAAAACAGAAGTTATAGGAAAATATAAAATATTTGTAAGCTGATTGATATTGGCAAGTATTAAAAGCCTTCCATTGTTGTTGGGTTTCCTGCTAATCATTTTGGACATCTCAAGCTCTGCCACAAGTAATTTAGACGTTTTCTCAACTAAACTACAAAGTTTTGTGCTTGTTGGTAATGTTGTACTTTGATTTCTCAGTATTATTTTGCCTTACTTTATCCTGTGTATGAAATCTAGGTGGTGCTCATAGAAAACAAGGAGTTGTCTCTGATCCGTGCTAAAGACAGAAGTGATGAACTAGGTTTAAACAACATTTGGTTCATTCAAGCAAATTTGGACTATTTTAATGGGACTTTCAACATTGGGGTAAGTGATTATAACTTTTCCAGTTCAGAACTTCAGTGTCTGGTCAATTGTTCTTAAAACAACTAAAATATCTGAGAAGAAAATTCTATATGTCCTTACAGACAGGTATTTTTGATGCTATGAGAAGCACCCTTGTTATAGTAATCTGTATTAAGTTAGTTTTGTATTTATTATTTGTTGCAAATTAGCATTACTTCTATATTACACGAGTGAAGAAAGAATTGTCTGCTCCAGTCAAATACAAAAATAGGAGTGCTGCCTGACCATGTTGAAGAAAAAATGGGGTGGATCATTGGTTTAATCATGTTATTTTAAAATCAGTGATATAAGGGGTATATTTTGGAGATGGTTTTGAAGATGGGAGAGAAGACTACTGTTGCTGAAATTAAGCCTGAGTACAGTAAAGTGAGATCAGAAGTGTAGTTGGGTGACAGTGAAAGCATTTTAAGATAAAGCAAACAACTCAAGACTACATGATGCAAAACTGAGAAGGAACTATCTTGACAGAGCAAATGTTATACTAATGATATACATGTGTATTCATTGTGTAATGTATACTTGAGACCAGTTGTTCTCAGGGTACCCAGGCCGTTGAGCTGGAAGATGGGGATGGGGAGCAGAATGAAGCCCCCATAATCCAAGGGGAAATGGTTAGTGACCTGCTACACCACGTAGACACACACAAGTCTACGGGGCCAGTTGCGATCCACCCAAGGGTACTGAGGGAGCTGGTGGAGGTGCTCACCAAGCCACTTTCCATCATTTACCAGCAGTACTGGTTAACCGGGGAGGTCCCAGTTGACTGGAGGTTAGCAAATGTGACGCCCATCTACAAGAAGGGCTGGAAGGAGGATCCGGGGAACTACAGGCCTGTCAGCCTGACCTCAGTGCCAGGGAAGGTTATGGGGCAGATCGTCCTGAGTGCCATCGCACAGCACATATGAGACAACCAGGGGATCAGGCCCAGTCAGCATGGGTTTATGAAAGGCAGGTCCTGCTTGACTCACCTTGTCATAGAAGGAGATCAGGTGACCCGTTTAGTGGATGAAGGAAAGGCTGTGGATGTTGTCTACCTGGACTTTAGTAAAGCCTTTGACACCGTCTCCCACAGCATTCTCCTGGAGAAACTGGCTGCTCATGGCTTGGGCAGGCGTACTCTTTGCTGGGTAAAAAACTGGCTGAATGGCCAAGCCCAGAGAGTGGTGGTGAATGGAGTTAAATCCAGTTGGCAGCCGGTCACAAGTGGTGTTCCCCAGGGCTCAGTATTGGGGCCAGTTCTGTTTAATCTCTTCATCAGTGATCTGGATGAGGGGAGCAAGTGCACCCTCAGTGAGTTTGCAGATGACCCCAAGTTGGGTGGGAGTGTTGATCAGCCCGAAGGTAGGCAGGCCCTACAGAGGGATCTGGACAGGCTGCATCAATGGGCCAAGGCCAACTGTTCAGCAAGGCTGAGTGCCAGGTCCTGCACTTGGGTCACAACAACCCCATGCAGCGCTACAGGCTTGGAGAGCTGCCTGGTGGGAAAGGACCTGGGGGTGTTTGCTGACAGCCAGCTGAATATGAGCCAGCAGTGTGCCCAGGTGGCCAAGAGGGCCAATAGCATCCTGGGTCATATCAGAAACAGTGTGGCCAGCAGGACCAGGGAGGCGATCGTCCCCCTGCACTCGGCACTGGTGAGGCCGCACCTCGAGTACTGTGTTCAGTTTTGGGCCCCTCACTACAAGAAGGATGTTGAGATGCTGGAGAGTGTCCAAAGAAGGGCAACGAAGCTGGTGAAGGGTCTAGAGCACAAGTCTGATGAGGAGCGGCTGAGGGAGCTGGGGTTGTTTAGTTTGGAGAAGAGGAGGCTGAGGGGAGACCTTATTGTCCTCTACAACTACCTGAAAGGAGGTTGTAGTGAGGTGGGGGTCGGTCTCTTCTCCCTAGTAACAAGCGGTAGGACAAGAGGAAATGGCCTCAAGCTGTGCCAGGGGAAGTTTAGGTTGGATATTAGGAAAAACTTCTTCACTGAAAGGGTAGTCAGGCACTGGCACAGGCTGCCCAGGGCAGTGGTTGAGTCCCCATCCCTGGAGGTATTTAAAAGACGGGTAGATGCAGTGCTTAGGGACATGGTTTAGTGGTGGACTTGGCAGTGCTGGGTTAACAGTTGGACTTGATGATCTTAAAGGTCTTTTCCAACCTAAACGATTCTATGATTCTGTATTTATAAAGGCAGAATGATATCTCAGTTTTGTAGGACTCATGCTGAGCACTCCTATTGCAGTCAACAGGTGATGCTCTGACTCCCAGTTAACTGTAAATGAACAGATCAAAGCAGGAATCCGACTTCTGCAGGAGCAAAGTAGGTGATTTGAATACTGATTCAAAGCATCCGTGTTAGACCCTGCAAGTAATGAGATAAATGTTCTCTCCAGAATTCTGCAGCCCTAGTGAACGGTAAGGCATAAATAGTCTTTCGTAACTCTGTAAAGGTTCCTGTCCTCCAGTTTTGTTTTCTGTTAATAGAATATGAACTTCTGCAGCAAGCCCCAAGCTTTCAGTGTGAGTCTGAATGTTCTTTAAATCATCTATCCAAGGGCCTGTTTTGGCTGTAGCTTAGGATGTTTAATGCTGAAGGTTTATGGTACATGAGCAGTGCTGTTTAACTATTTGGTTGCTTTATTTAATAAAGGAAAAGAAATATAGTGTAGGAGAAAGAGAGAATTAATTGTTTTAGCCCAGTCCTTCCAAGTGTAAATTTCCAGTTCTCTAGCTTTATTTTCTGTGCTACGTTGTCATATAAATCTCAGTGGATGAACTAGAGATCTATTTCAAAAAATCAGGATCTCATGAATAATTTATTGAATTCTGTGTGTGAAATGTGTAATAGTTTTTCAGTGAAAAGAGTCTCCAATTTTGTGATCACTGGAGTTCCTGTCGTCTTTTTTTTTTTTTTGCTCTATTTTTAAGGTTAATACTAAGTTAAATATCTCTGTGGAGTTTTTATTTTTAAAAAAAGTATGACATTCTCTTCTGAGTTTTGTGACAAAGAAAACATTGAAGTGTATGTCAGAAAAATTCACTTGGAAATTCTTCATTTCCAGGCCTGTGATTTCAGTTTCTTTGACTTGATTCTGTAGTCTATTTAACAGACAAACCTGGAGCTTTCCCTTTTTAGGAGACCTCCATCAGTCTCAGCTTCAGAATTAGTTTGTGTCATACCATGATTCGCTCTTCAGAATTAGCTCATTAACTCAGGATTAACTTTCCTATGCAGCCACATTTAAGACAGGAGCTGGCTGGTTTGCTGGCCAGTAGCACAAGTGTTTGATGTGTTTGAAGGTAAATAATGTAAAGTGTAGCTGCCTTTGTATCATGTAGATGTGGCGCTTAGGGATATGGTTTAGTGGGACTTGGCAGTATTAGGTTTACGGTTGGACTTGATGATCTTAAAGGTCTTTTCCAACCTAAATGATTATGATTGTCATAAACACTGATCTGATACAAAAATGACAATATAATACCATAATACATAGATATGTACAAAGTTTGGCAATGCGTCATCCATGAACCCATCTTCTGAGGCTTGTAAATCTATTCACTCATTGGATGACTTCACTATTTTCAGTAAAACAATACAGTGTAAATGTGAAGGTGGACATGATGATAAGAAATTCACTGGTTACAGTACTTGAAATCTAAAGAGGTAGAGAAAAATGAACATGACAGAAGTCTTGATCTCTCTGCTTGTGGTATTAATTTAAAACATGTTTATATGCATTTTAGTTACCTTGACATCAAATCTGCATTACTTAGCTATTTTCTTATCTGTTATCTGCCAGGAGTTCAAAAGCAGGTTAAGAAAAATGTGTTGACCGCTTCCCTTTTGCTCCACATATAGTTTCTGGCCTTATGAATTGTTGGGGTAATGAAGATCAAGGTTCTGAAACAACCTGTTTGAATGCCAAACTTACTATTACATTATAATATTACATGTTGTTGTACAAGCGCCGTAATAAATGGCACTTTATTATGTACAACAGTCATAATAAAGGATTTCAATCTAAAAGTGAAAGCTTTCCGGATATTTGCATGCAGTGTTCATTTACATGCCAACACCCAGAGGAGTCTTTGAGATCTTAGTTGTTTTTAATACTTATGGAGTACTCATAGTATCTCAGCTAATTTGTGAGAAGTTGAAAAGTTTAAGGTTTGATTGGGGGGTGTATATTTTTGAGTGTCTTGAGTTCTTATCTTTTTAAGATCACTAAAGTGAACCTGAGGTTTCATGAAGCATTCTTTTCCCTTCACTTTTCTGTGTGCAGTAGGCTGTTCTGGGGGGTTGCAGCACTGGAGGAGTAATACAGGGCAATGGTCTCACACTGCATTAGCTCTGTTGCTCTCTTCAGGGTCCACTTTGTTTTCCTGTGTCTATAGATGTATGGATTTATGAACCAAATTAGTAGTCCTCACTTTTTATTTCATTTCAGATAGGGAGTTTAATACGTAGGATATCCTGAGAAAGCTTTGTCTTGAATTTTACTTGTGATTTTTCACTTAACTAAATTGATTCTGAGAAACCCAAAGAAGAAATCAGTTGTTGTAAAAGTTCATACCAGCTCAGCAAAGCTACTGGTTTTATCCACTGCTGTTTTAAGGTCTCTTTTCCAAACATGCAAGCAAAGCAGAGGTCTTCGTTTTCTGCTTGGATAGATGGGACAGTAACTATAGTTATATTCTATGATAATCTAATAGCTGTGATATTAAGAATCTATCTCTGATGTTAAACTAGTTTTATTTTTTTGTTTATTTCACACAAGCAGAAAACTTCCATTGTGAAATTTTCTTATTAATTTTTAATGTTCTGCTTGAGACAAGAATATTTGTTACCATCTGTATGCAGTTATAGTTCAGTTGATGATTAATGGTCTGCTCAGCTGAGCTTACATCAGGCAGTCTGCAAACAAAAAAGTCCTTGTTTTAATCTGTATCTGAGAGCAAAGTTTTTATCTTCCAATTGCTGTACCGTGAAAAACAACTTTGAACCCTGAAACCTGAGCTTTGCAATTTTAAACCTTTTTCCTAAATTTACAGTGAACAAAAAGCAAAGAAAAGAATGCAGTTTTACAAATCCGCACCGCTGCATAAAATTAAAAATGTGCCTCAAAAATATCCTTAGTTTAATGAAAACTTAGATCAATGTGTATGCACCAGGCCTACTCTTTGAGCTACTGAGTACATGGAAGAAGGCAGAGAAGGTAATGCCTCCATTTCACCTGGGCCATTTGGTATCACAGGAGAGACCCGCTTGCCTTCCCTTGCAATACATTGAGTACAGCAATAACTTGCCTTTCTGTAGTAGAGCATGAAGAATTTGGGTACAACTTGTGCGTTGCCCAAACACACATCAACGCTCACAGATAGCTGTTGTGATTGAATAGCATTCTGATTTTAGTCTGAGCGCCCATCACTAAGAAAAAGGAAGAAAAGAATAAAGAGGAAAAAAAAGAAAAGGAGAGCAAGTTGTATTTGATGTCGTGTCCCCCCCCCCACCCCGTGTTTGTTTTCTAAAGTTTTTACTCAGTACCTTACAATCAAATGATCAAAATTTATGCTTAAATGTTGTCCTTTAAATGCGACCTTCAGGTATATCTGTTACTTCTCCTACTGCTAGGTTGAAATCCAGTTTTGAAACAGTTCTTTGTATTTCTAAGTCATTTTTGCTTGACAAAGACTTTTGACTAATCGCCACAGTGACTTTAATATTTTTCTGGAGCTTTGTTTTTCATTGGTTGAATATCACGATGCAGCGTACCTCCCTTTTGAGTGCTTTTGGCAAGTGACCCTTGTTTGGTGTTGATGGTTCCCTTCTTAATGGAATAGGCCATACATTTTCCTCAGCATAGATATGAAGGAGAGGAATGAAAAACTGAGGAATTAAGGACCAGGCCTTTGGCATAACAGCTTTCACTGCAAAAACATCTTCATATATTTAAGTAACTCAGTCAACCAAAAAAAATACTGCAACAGAATTGTGTGTAGAATATTGCTATAAAGAATTTGCTTGGTTTTTTGTTTTTAACACTGTAGGTGGCTCTGCATGCATGTGGTGTGGCAACAGACATGGTGATCGAACACTGCATCAAGGCACGAGCAGCCTTTGTCATCTCCCCTTGTTGCTATGGCTTCATTCAAAACACAGTGAAGTTTAAATATCCACAAAGGTAAACTAAAGCTAACAAGATAAACTTCAAAATATCAACTTAAATGAAGGAAGAAAATACTAACAGAGTATAGACTTAATCAATTGAAGATCATTGCAAGTATCTAGGCTAAATTGGTTCACAGTTGTAATGCAACTGTTTCCTCCTGTTTCTCTTTGCAAACCCATCCTGAAAGGGAGACAGATCAGTAATTCCTGGATTGTTTTTTTCTGGATTTATCTATTCATAGTTCAGAAGACTTTATACCATCAACACAGTAGAAACAGTATGTGGAAGTCCATGTAATATGCAGACCTTTTACCTTGAAATCACAAAGTTAATAGAAAACTCATGAAAATTACTGTAAGAAGGGGAATTGACATTTTAATGTTGGAGAAAGATGTAACCAATCAACTTAAAGAAATGGGTCTGCTTTATACCACTTGTGAAACTCTTCTGATTTATTCCCAAGTAGACAAGCTCTCCTGTATTTCAGTTCATATTTTTAATACTTTTTCAATGGACTGTGTAGATATTTTGTCTTCTTCTAATCTGCCATGTTGGAGATACTTATATATCTTAGGCTTAAGAATTTTAATGCCTTTGATATAAATAAAATGTAGAAGCTAAGCATAAAGCAGCAGAAGATAAGAGGCTAACAGCTTTCTGAGGCAGAACTAGATAGGGGAAGAGGGTTGTGGTTTTTTTTCATAAAGCTGAGCTGTGCATTTTGGATGTCCACGATGAATCAGATTTAGTTCTGCTAGGAATTACAACATTGTTGTAGGTACATATTTGCTAAAATAAGAAACTGAAACATGCTGTTATAAAAAGAATCAACAAATCTAAAAAACCTTATGCATCCATGTTAAATATTTTTCATATTTTTGTATAATATCGAAGTGTGCTGTTACAGAAGTGTGTGGAGAGTAAATATTTAGAATTTGTCAGTTTGAGAAACTTTGCATTTAACAGTGTTTTCTTAGTCAGTTTGATTCTTCCATCTCTTTATGTGTGTCCCTTTTTGTTTTGTCTTGTGACACAGTAAAACAAATAAATATTCTTAAGGAAGAGGCAATAAAATTTTAAGCCGTCTAAAGTTAGCAGGCATGTAGCACTTCTCCGTTGGCTTGTTTTAAAATTTACTGGGTACTGTTTAACTTTTGACCAGTTACATTTTTAGATCATGAAGACTGGAAATGCTCACTATGTTAGAAGACTTTTGTTGCTGTAGATGCTGCAAGAATGTAAATTATGGTTTTGTTTGCTAAAATTTTGAATCTAACATTGTAAACCTATATAGAAAGTTATTTGGTTCATAACATATCAACCCTAGCTCAAGCTACATTTAAGGTTCGCTTTTTCTTTTTTCTTCATTTTATATGATCATAAAACGTGATAGCCTGCCTATGTCCCCGTATTGCCTGTGCTCTATACTGAATTCCATTGTAGAGGCACCTTACTTCTGTGACACAAACAAAATATAGGCATGTCTAGAGGTTGTGTACATGTAATATGAAATATTTATGTGACAACGTGGAAATGCCAGTAAATCTATGTTACCATTTATAATGATTTAAAGAGAGAATTTTTATGAATAATACAATAGGAAAAAAAAAAAAAGACGACACCAAATGCAGTTTTCCTTTTCCAGTGAACTGGAACTGTAATGGTTTCTGGTTTTTTTTGAATGCCTTTCTGTAGGATACAGATATTGCTGTTTTGTTTAAAATGTGTTCAAGATATTGCTGTTTTGTTTAAAATGTGTTCAAGTATGTAATGATTGCTTCTATTTTCCACTTCTGCTTTTTTTAGATGTTGATTTAATTGCTCTGTTTTTTTTTTCAGTCATCAGTTCAAAGAAATTTTGTCCTACAAGGTATGTAAAAGTTTTGGGGGAGAGGGAGGGTTATGTGCAGTTTCCTGCGTTTCACTGAGTCTTCTTATCAAATGAAATATAAGTGGTTATCTTTTAATTGCAAGGAGGAGCATGTGTTATGTGAAATGTCCAATAGTAGTGCAGATGTCATTGTGTTGCTTTCTCTCCACCATCCATTTTTTAAGGCTTTTTTTTCTTCAATAAAACTAAATAGTTTCTCCACAAAAGAACTTTTTTTATCATAATGCGTAAGCGGGCCATTCCTAAGATACTTCAACATTTATCAGTTAACAATTACAGGATACCAATTTATTTAGGTCTTAAATACAACTGTTTATACTGTGGAAATGCCTGATTATTTTTTAGGTAAAATTATTGATTTTATAGATGTTATTTTCTGCTAAAGATTAGATTTCTCCCTCTATGTCTAGAAGACTGGACATAGTGAGTATGAAGAGCTTATACTCATCAGCAAGAATTTTATGCAGTATTGTTTTAAAAACATTATTCAAAATGATTTAAAAAAATAATCAAATGTGTTTTGACCTTGGGGGGAGCCAGGGTCTGTGTGGAGATTGAGAGAAAAGTGGGAGAAAGAATCAATGAGATAGGCAGATCTGACAGAATGAAGATAACAGATAACAGGGGAGTGAAAAAGGACAAGAGCAGAGAGGTGGACAGCAGACAACAGGTACTGATCTGTTAAGCTTTGTCCAGTGTGTTTAAACTAGTTAGTGATGAGTAGATGCACTTAATGGGGCATGGAAAGAAAATGTTTCCATTTGAGAGAAGCAAGGTTATATAGAAACTTTACATGCCAAATCCTAGACAAGGGTCTTGGTGTTTACAATATAGAAAATGAATTTTAGAGATGCAGAATAATCCTTTGTAACAGAAATATGAGAGAAAGATGGTATTTCTAATACCCAAATGTTTTTTCGGACAATGATCATAACAAAGGTGCTATATATAGCAGGAAAATGGAGATTATCCTTTTTAATTCTCAAGTAAAAGAGCATTTAAAAAAATTCAGAAAATTTCCAGCCATCTTATATAGGGAAGTTCAGTTATCTGGTAATACACTAATGTTATCTTCATGACAGTCTGGTTTATGTACACTTTACTAATTTACATGGAAATAAATGACCACAGATTGAGATGATAAAAGCGGCACAGTGGATTTGGACCTGCCGTTATTTTTTTCCCTTGATTTAACATTATTTTCAACATATTTATATGTTTGTAACGCATAATCATGAAGAACTCGGGTTTCACTTCAGAAAAAGTTCATTTACCTACGTATTATTAAAAGTAGACCTGTTGACAGTACAGAGGGACATGGTGACAACTATAAAGTCAAGGATGCCTAGATCAGGACAGTGTATGTAATCTCATTAAAGCTCAGTGAATTTTTTTCTTAATCTGTTATTCCACAGAGGTTTTATCAACCATGTAGAAGTTCCAGCATTTTATTATTTGTGTTGCAGAAGGGCACAGGGGCCAAGGACAATGCTAAAAAATATTGCTGCTCTTAATAATGTAAGACAAATGGTCTAGGCTGGTTGGTGCCTCAAATAATCCTAGTTATAAATAACTTTTGTTATACAGCTAGCTATATGCATTTTTATATTTCATATTAATAAATTGTTACAGGTTATTGGCTAGTAGCCAGAGCTGCCATGTGTTAGCCAGACGTTGTCTGTGTCACCCCCCTCCAGTTCCCATTTTAAATTCATTTCTCTTATCTTTCATTTCAGTGAGATCTAAAAAGACATCCAGAAGTCTGGCAATTCCAAAACTTTTTTGATGAGAACATTATGCTGTAATTGATTAGTTTATAGCTCCAAAGAATAAGGTTATGATAGCTGTAGATTTCTACCATGATACATTTTGAGACTCTTATTTGTCAAGACACTCTCCCTATAGGAGAATTGGAAAGTAAAACTGAATAACTTTGCACGTACAGCTTTGAAAACTTAATAGGAATTGAAGGCATGGGTGTTCTAGTAACCAAGTTAACTGTTTATGCACACACAAAGTTTGGGCAGTTTATAATTATCGTCATTATTTTAGAAATGCTTTTATTATTCCTGCCAACAGGGAATGTGACAATTTAATGACTGTGTCATGGGGATACGATGTAGTCATAACTTGGGCTCTAGTTTAACTTTTTGGATCATCTCTCTAGGAAGCCAAGGCATTAGAGTCAGTCCAGAGTTTCAGGTTAAGTGGTGAGGCTTACCTTGGCTCTGGTCTAGTTGGATGAGCTGAGAACCTGATGTTGCAGAGAGCTGGGTTGTGTTGGGTGCCTGAAGGCTGGTTAAGGCTTCTGTGCTAATGTGGATCTTCTCCATCTCCTCTGAATCCCTCTTTTTCTCTCCAAGCTGCCTATCACTGCTTCTTCTCTCCTAACAGCAGCCACATTGCTTGTGGCTCTCCTTCTCCATTCTCCAGTAGTGACATCTGGGTTTAACGTTTTCATCTCCTTTGTACTACAAAACCAGCCATATCTGAACTGAATGGACTGGGCATAACATGTTTAAGTCCTAACCGTGTTATAACACGTTCTCATTTTGCTTGCATATTTCTTACGGAGCTGTGAGCTGAAAACCTTCATGTGAATGAGCTGTACTAGGGAACAAATATCCATGCCTCAAGATATTTTAAATTTATTTAAAGGAGTAATATTTGAATATCAAGTAGCAATAATATTTTATTTCATAATATGTGGGCAAACTTTTTGTGGTCAGGTGTCTATTTAATTTATTAATTGGATGGCTTGTACTGTGGAGGGAGTTACCTTCTTGATTTAATATGAAGATGGGATTTCATTCAGGTTTTTTGTGAAATGAAGACTTTTGGATGTTTGTGTCTCCCTAATAAAAAGCTGGAGTAAGTATCCTTACTTCAGGATACTGAAGAAAGCTGAAGTATCCTTAGGCGAAGTTGCTCTCTCCATCTGTTACAGGAACCAAACCTTTAAAATCATCATTTTATATCAGACAAGAATTAAAAAAAAAAAAAAAAGTTTTTTTGATGCAAGACACGTCCTTTTTTCAGAACTGTAACTCTGGAAGCTTTGCTTAGCAGAGCACTTTTTGTCATTGTCCGTTTCTGTTTTCTCCCCATGACATTATAGGAGACTTGGGAATGTTGTACAGTTATCAAATGGTTCTGATTTACTCTGTCCCGTACTTAATATTGCAGCAGTCCCAAAGAGCACTGCTGTCATTAGAGCATTAATTTCATTGCTACACCTTCAAGGCTTTTTCTCTCACCATCTGGCTAACTTGCCTGCCTTAGCTTGGCTGGTCTTTGAGAAACCGTTATGCTAGCGTAGGCGGTGGTTTTTGAAGGCAAACGAGGATGGGGTTCTGCCTGCTTGCGTAGTGATCTAAGCAGGGAGTAAGGTGGTGGGGCTAACCCTTCACTGCACCATACCCCTGGGGGACAAGGCAGGAAGAAATCAACAGCAGCTGTTTTAGAAGCCTCTGCAGAAACTTGAAGTGGAGCAGGGGTAGTTTGAAAGTGAATTGTGCTCATTTTGATGTAGGAAACTTTCCTGTTCACAGCCAGGTATTTTTTGCCTTCAGGATCAGTCTTGCTTTCAGGATCTTTTGGGTTGATCTTGAATGGATTTGGCAGAGCAGAGGAAGTTTGACCCACAAGGTGGTTCTTCTGGGATTGAAAATCACTGATTGGGAGAAATGTGCAGTAGCTCCAATCACCTATTTAAGAATTTTGTCTTTGCTGCTTATTGATGTAGAGATGCTCCCCTATGGTGATTGTGCCAGAAGGCAGCTGCGTTGCTCATCAGTAATTGAAGGCAAAATTAGTCTGCAATATGTCTTTGGAGAATGCTATCTTGTATACATTGCATCCAATTCAACTGCTGCAGAGAATTAGAGAAAATTTAGCAAGAAACAAATACTCATGAGTAGAAATGTGGTCACGGTTACAAACACTTCATTTACACACATATTTACAAGCCCAAGCAGTATCAAAATTAGGATTTGCACACAGATAATTTTTCTAGAAAGACAGTCTTCAACTTGATAGCATTTTTAATACTTTTAAATATTTAGTTAGATTTTTCTTACTTTATTTGGAAGAGGGAAATGCTACTGGACCAAATTTCTTCTTTTTTTTTTTTTTTTTTTTTTTTTCTTCTTCCAGGAGCACATGATCCTTTGCAGATTTGCAGATCAGACAGCTGTTCAGCTTCCACCTGAACGCAGGCTTATTGGTATGAATTTCTGCAGCTGTTGCGTAAACAATCTCAGTAATGTATTTACCTTGATACATAAAGGAAGAAGCAGTACAATTATGAACAGGGTATTAAGTTGCTGTCTTCACATAACACTTGAAAAATTTGAGTTTCTTCGCATTTTGCCTCTTGCTGTTCTCAACTATGGTATAGAAACTCTTTTCTTCTTTCAAAATTATCAATATGAGATAGAGGGTTTGCATTTTACTGATTTTTGTTGCTTCACCTTTTTTTCCCCCACCATTCTCTGGAAAGAATGAGGTCTTCGTAAAGTTCACTAACATCCTGCTATTGCCAGTTTATCTTACATTAAATGCACAGGCTATTCATAGTAGTGATTTTTAGTGTGCACCCTTTGTCCTGCTTGTAATTGCTGGTGATAACTCTCTTAGAATGGCAAACATCTAATGCCAGCTGGAAACAATAAGGCTAAATTGCTGAAGTTGGGCTAGCTTTGGTACAGGCAGGCTTAAGAACAGACAAACCTGTTTGACCCACTTCATTATTAGGATCACGGTAATAATTTTAGAAAAAAAACCCAGAAGATTTTCTGGGATATGGTTTTTTTAATAGCGAATAATATTTATAATTTGAAGACTTTGCTGAGAACACAGTTTGGTTTACCCCTTAGCTGGGGTACCAGCTTTCCCATTGTGGGGAAACTTATGTTACAGCTACAGCAGAGCGTGACTCAATTTTTACCTTTCAGTAGTCAGTTCTGTTTCGGGTTTGTACTTTATTGCCATTCTGAGTAAGAGCAGCTGCCTTCTGTTGGGTCATTTCCGTGCAATTAATGGCCAAAGTAAGTTGATCCCTGAGATTTTACTTTCTTGGTCAGATGTCAATGATTTCTGAGGAGAAGAAATGCAAGGAGCTATCATTAAGATAGCAGGAATTTCTTTACTCAGAAAGGCAGCAAAATACATAATACTTCAAATACTTGGAATAAGTAAAGCCATTTCTTCATTATGTGCAATATTCTAGTGTCCTTTGACTTACAAAAGGGTATAACGTGCTCCTGTCTGGTATTAATGTTCTGATGGAAGCTATAAACTAGCTTCCAGGTCAGAAAAGACAGAAGGGGCTGGGAACTCTCAGGATATAACTGCATTCTTGGCTTGCAAGAAGCACTGAGAAAGTATATTAAAGCAGTAGTGGCAAATAATCACAATGTTTTTAAAAAGTTTAATTTGAAGAATTCAAAGTATTTCCTATGCTCACTGCACAAAAAGAAAATAATGCAGATTCTGAGATAACAATATCTATTTTATAATAAATTCGTTGGCTCTTTTGCTATCATCGCAGTATTTGAAAAAAATAAAACAAAAGAGCAGTGTTCAGTTACCAGTGTAGCACCCCACATTGTCCTCTGCTCCTTGCCAGGTGGACTGAAAATTGGAAAAGGACCCAAAAAACTTTTTTGAAAGACTGTAACTTTTATCTGTTCTCTGTCTCTGAAACTGCAATTTTTTTTTCACAAATTTAACTTTTATGTGCTTTGCCCTGACAAAAAAACAAACATAAATCTTATTCCTCTCCCTTTCCCTACCTCATTGGTTCTTCTATTTTTTTTTTTTAAGTTCCATGTTTCATTGAAGATCATTCCGATTTCAGTGTTCTGTTTCAGCTTTGAAACTGGTTTTCTGGCAGTCTTGTTGGGGTACTTTTAAGTTTTGCTTACAAATAATTGAAGATTGAATCAGATCAGTGTTACAGCCATGGTGAGATTTTTTTGTTTGTTTAATTTTGTGCAATGCATCATCAGGTATTGAGAAAACTATGTGGATTTCATTTAATGAAAATATTCCTGAACAGATGGAGATCTTCTCTTTTCTGTTGTAAATGGTGGCAAAATGGCTCATTCTGCTACTTTTTGAATATTTAAGGGTTGTATTGTAAATTGTATTTTAGTAATTACCACTGAATTTATGCAGCTTCAGTGAAGTGACAAATCATTTTGTTTCATTACCTGTAAGCCCCTAAAGCACTAAAGTACAGCATTCTGTCTGTGACTGTCGTGGCTGAAACAACACATTTGTCAAAGGAGTTATCACCAATTTCTGTAGTATCTGTGAATGTAAAGATAGGCAGTTGAACCCGGTTCCGCTACACACAGCAATTCTCTCTTAAATGAACAAAGCTCTGTTTCTCATTTTCAATGGACATGTGTGTTTTATCTACCATACGCAGCAGTGGGACCTGAGTGCAAACATACTGAATGGTTTTGTGAACATCGCTACAGCCTACCTGATTTATTCTATCTGATCACAGAACTGCTCCATGTATTTCACACAGTCTTACTGAGAGCACCCAGGAAACCAGGCCCCAGTTGTGACAATCCCAACTCCCCCTTAGTGTGTACACTTTGAATAATAATGATATTGCTGTCAGTGACAGGAGCGTGTACGTGCCATTTTGTTCAACCAGTCACAAAAGGCGATTTTTTTATGAAACCACAAATGTAGGAGAATAGTGCCACAAGAAGTAATTTACGGAGATCTATCCTGGGTGGTTATATGAACTGCTGATTTCTCCCTGCAACATATAAATCTATACAGGACTGAGTTGGAAAGTTCTTTTTCAGGCCTAACCTTATTATTGTCTCTAAATTGTCTCCTTCCCAATTACTACTCTTCTCAAATTCCAAGCCACCAACAGAACAGAGTCAAAATGTCATAATGTTGGTGAAGTCAAAGTAGTGAATTTGTTTTGTAACTAAAGAATTCAGCTGAGGAGAAAATACTTCTGGCCATTGTCTCACTGTGGAAAGACAGAATAGATTGGGCTTAGTACTGTATTAAAGTATGATGTGTACCAGCTGTTCTGAAATACAAGGATGCTGAGGGGCATGTTAGTGCCACCTACCCAAAACTTCTACAGGCATCCAACAGACGCATACCAGGGCTTGTAATGATAACAGGCACTCAAGCTCTGTATATGTACAGGGGAGAGAGGCAGGCAGTTCCAGAGGGCAGTTCAGAATGCCAGACTTGTACCCTGATGGTAAACAGAATGAGTGCTCCTGTCTCTTCCCTTCATAGAATCATTTAGGTTGGAAAAGACCTTTAAGATCATGGAGTCCAACTGTTAACCTAACACTACCAAGTCCACCACTAAACCACGTCCCTAAGCACCGCATCTACCCGTCTTTTAAATACCACCAGGGATGGGGGCTCAACCACTGCCCTGGGCAGCCTGTGCCAGTGCCTGACTACCCTTTCGGTGAAGAAGTTTTTCCTAATATCCAACCTAAACCTCCCCTGGTGCAGCTTGAGGCCATTTCCTCTTGTCCTATCACTTGTTACTCTGGAGAAGAGACTGACCCCCACCTCACTACAACCTCCTTTCAGGAGGTCTCCCCTCAGCCTCTTCTTTTCCAAACTAAACCACCCCAGTTCCCTCAGCTGCTCCTCGTAAAGACTTGTTCTCTAGACCCTTCGCCAGCTTCGTTGCCCTTCTTTGGACATGCTCCAGCACCTCAATGTCCTTGTTGTAGTGAGGGGCCCAAAACTGAACACAGTACTCGAGGTGCGGCCTCACCAGTGCCGAGTACAGGGGCACTATCACCTCCCTGGTCCTGCTGGCCACACTATTTCTGATACAAGCCAGGATGCTATTGGCCTTCTTGGCCACCTGGGCATACAGCTGGCTCATATTCAGCTGGCTGTCAGCAAACACCCCCAGGTCCTTTCCCACCAGGCAGCTCTCCAGCCCCTCTTCCCCAAGCCTGTAGCGTTGAATGGGGTTGTTGTGACCCAAGTGCAGAACTCGGCACTGAGCCTTGTTGAACCTCATACAGTTGGCCTTGGCCCATTGATGCAGCCTGTCCAGATCCCTCTGTAGAGCCTTCCTACCCACCAGCAGATCAACACTCCCACCCAGTTTGGTGTCATCTCAGACCCCAAATATATTTAACTGTACAATTCTGTCAGGAACAAGAAAAGATGTAGGATCACTGGCCTCGAGACTGAAGCAGGATTGTGCATGTAGGATCATTGACCTTGGGACTGAAGCAGGATTGGGCCTTGTTTGTGACTTGAGACTGTATGACTATTAGTCATAAAACATTTCAGGGAGGTGCTAAATCTTTCTTGCAAGAGAGTTTCAAACTGCTGAAAATACGATTTGACAAATCAATTCTGTATTTCAGAACATCATAATCAATTATAATAAGTAAATATGTGAAGATAAATGGCCCCATCGTCTTGGCATGGCTGTATCATAATACAAACTTCTCAGCAGGAAAAAAAACCCCTTGAATTTATCCTTCCCATTTTTTCTGCAAGTAAATGAGATAAGATTAGTTTTCATTAGTAATTTAGTATTTTTGTTTATAAGCAGTTACATTCATATTTCTCAAATCAATTACACTGGATCACTGTTCGGTATTTTAGTCTTTTATTGGTTTTCAGTAACCAGAGATTTTCAGATTTTGGATGCACGTACAGGAGGAAAACAGTTCTGTTTATAAAGGGAGTAGAAGTTTGGCGATTCAGAGAGCTAGGGAGTAAACTATCCATTTTTTTTTTCTTCCTGTGGCTTTTACATTAATGCATGGATTTTTCTGTAAGTTTTGATAATACTTAAAAATAGTTGTGCCTGTTATGTTTCTCCATATATAAAGAGTCAATAATCCTTCTCAAGCTCTTTGCTAAATGAGGGTTACAAGTCACAGATGTGATTTAGAACTGCTAATGACTGTCTATTTGAAGTTAAAGAGATCAATATAGTTTTTAAGTAAATTTGGAACTTATTTTTTAGATGACTTAGTGATGTGTTTTCCTAACATTAAATATTGAAGTGCATGTTTCTGATAATGTTTCTACATTTTTAGAGTTTCCATGCTTCCCTTTGCTCTCATTTTAGGAAAGCAGTGTATGGGGCTTGTGGATCTGGATCGGGCATGGGCTGCAGAAGAACATAACTACTCTGTCCAAGTTATATCTATGGAGCCAGAGAGTTGTTCTCCAAAGAACAATATGTTTGTGGGTATCCCTACGTAGAGTGTGAAACTTGCATTTGAGTTGAACATAAATCTTCAGCGCATAATGACATCCAGCAGATACAAGCATAGCTGGGAACCAGACATCATGCATCTTGAACCCATTGCTTTGGGAAGAGGAAGCAGCACAAAAAGTCTTAGAAAGTGAACTGCATGCAGAGCATCACAAATTGTACTTGTTATGTGTCATTAAGCAACTTTTGGTTCTCTTACTGAGAAGTTTCTGGATCTAATGGCTGTGCACGGAATCATGTCCATCTGCAAAGGTTTAGAAAAAAGTTGGTCTCATTGAAGGGAAGGTGATTTCCTTTTTTGTAAAGCTGCCTTGGCTCCTTCAAAATTGCATTCATGTTCAAAACTGCATTTGTGCTCATAAGCAGAGGAGTTACCAGCCAATAATCACTTGAAGACCAGAAAAGATCAAATTTATGGTGTTAGTGAAGAAGGCTATGCAACAGGTGGTGGCTTGACTTGGCTAAAAAATTCCATACTACTGTAGGAAGATTATTTTTAGTAAAAGTTCATCAGAATACTTTGGGCATCATTCTGCTTATAGAAAAATGTATTCTAACTTACCAATCTTTTTAAAAAGACTTAAAAATTATCTTTAGATATTACACAAGAATTCCGTAACTAGGCATTTGAAAGTGTGTTTAATTAAAGAAAGCAAACCCCTATTTATCCATTGACGAGATAGCAGGAGTTAGTGATGGTGTTAGCGAATGGATACCTCACTACCACCTCTGGTAATTGAAGTGTATTGCTTCCCATTCTTAAGAAACTTGCTGTCAGAAGAAAGTTTTAAGGACAGTTCATGTGTCTCTATACATCATCTTCATTGATTTTTATATTCAGTTTAAAATTTGAACAAACATGCAGTTGTGGAACCATTTGAAAAGATCAACCACAGACGTGTTACTGTAAAATGAAAATAAATGTTCTTCTGTGCTCTGATTAGTAGGCAGTTTTCTATCCTAATTTAAAATCATCTGTTGACACTAACACAATGGAAAATAGCTTCTAACGAGATTTTTCCTGCATGTTTATGGGTTTGATATGTTTATGAATTCTGCCATGGATTAATTTAAATACATCTGAAGTTTGGTTAGTGTGAACATACCGTCAGTGCACGTGGCAAACAGAATTACAAACAACAACAGGTATTGGAGGGGAAAAAAAAAAAAGAATCCTGAAATATTTTATTCTTTATGAAACGTATATCTCTAAAATATCTAAACACTTGGGGTTTTTTTACTGTGAAGACTGAAGGAAGCTGCACACTTATTTGGAAGCACAAAGGTAAGCAAGTAGGTATGATTTTATACCTTTAGCGTGAGTTCTTCAGTAGATAATGATGTGGTACTTTTGCTGCAACTTTTTATAGTTACAGAAGTAGCTGGAGGTTGGAAGAATGTATAGCAAATATAAAATATATGGCAATACCAGTTGCTTCTAGGGTTTTCTCTCATACTTGCCCAAAAAGAACTCAGTTTTTAAGATAGCAGTGTGTCAAGTCTGAACATTATCCATGTTAAATCACTTTATTTAGAACTCCAGATACTACATCTGGAGTGAGAAAATGTCTCTTCGTTACCTTTTTGTGCTGAAGGAAGAATTCGTCAAGGTGAGACATCTGATGCAGGCTTTGATGGTGTTTCTGTTAAGGATTTTCACAATGCTCTGCTCCAGGTAATGGGTACCAATATGAGTGTTTTAATTGTGGTGATGTTGAATATTTGGCATGGTCTGATATTATGCAATAATAAATAGCTTTCAGTAGAGCAAGAATCTGTCCTGTTACATGCTTCAAAATTTCTACAATATCTGTTTCAATAGTTTGTAATAGTTTTTGGATCTACCAGAAAATGGAGGAGGAATGCATTTGGGGTGCGCCACAGGGAGCGTGTGTGCCACTGAATAAAAAAATAAAAATGGCTTTTTTAACAGGTAAAACCAGTATTTCTTGGAAACAGAGGTGGAGAAGGAGCCTTATTTGGACAAATGTCTAAGAGGTTATTAGATAGCACAGTCAAAAAAAACAGCTAAAGTCACACAAGAATCCAAATACCAATTTCTGTTTTGTTTGGGGTTATTTTTCCATTTGTTTAAAGTGCTTGCTTTCATGTTAATGATGCAGTTTCCCACAGGTGTTGCTTATTTGTGACTTAAGTAAATTATTTTATGTCTGCCGCTCCACACAGAACTAGGCCTCACAGGAAGAAAAGATTTATAGAAGCAAGGGAGAAAACCTGCAAAACCAGTGCTGTATTTATACGCATCATGACATCCCATTTTTCTTGGATGGGCCAAACTACAGAAAGTGAGTTTGTGACAGGTTTGGTTTTTTTTTTCCCCAGGGAGGGATATTTCGATGGCATCTCATAGTATCCATTACCTTGATGGCTTACAGGATAGTGAGACTGCATGCCATTTGTAATACTGCTTTGTGACCTTGTCACTGTTGGCATCAATGAGCTCTCGTTTCTTCTCAGGACAACAGAATCTTCCTCATGTCTAAGGATGGAGTTACCTTACTATGAATAGTAAAGCCTGAACTGTACTTGAGGTAAACTGATGTTTTGTTTATTGAAAACTGAAGAGAAGCACATTAAAAAAAGCAAAAAAAGGAGAAGATACTTTCAACAGCTGACAATAGCTAATTTACCACAGATCAAATGGCCATTCTGTGCCATATACTTCCCTCTAGAAATGTGAGCTCAATTATATTAATTTTTAGGTGTGTTAATTTGTTACATGTTTCCATATACGTAAATGGTATGGAATGAATAGAGCCTAGAATTCCCTAAACAAGGTGACTGGACATTGTGGTCCTGGTAAGTGAACAGCTGCTGTTCTTGTAGCAGCTTGTTATGCAAGGAGCTAGCTTGATGTCCGAGATGCAGACCTAAGTACTATTTGTGGTTCTTGCGTGTCTGGCCCCACTGGGACCAGCTGTAGGGTGAACAAAATGTTGTCCTAACGTAGTCATTATTTTCCATTGTCTTGCCAGTTGGCTTTTATGTTACCCTTGTAGCCAGTAATGCTGGAAAAAGTAAGTTTATAACAGGAAACAGATGACCAAACTGAACTGAGCTCCTCTGTGTGTTAGTCATCTGTGTGTACAGGTATCTTTATTTTTGTTCTTTCATTTTTGTCTTTATCGTGTTAATGATCTGCTTTCTCAATCCTATTTCAAGAGGTGTTAGTATTGCCATATGTAGGCATGGGTAGTAATAAACAACGGGCATTCCTAGTAGGTACATTGTGCCTCCTAATTTTTATGGGCTTGATCATTAAAAAAAAAAAAAAATTGAGATGTTAGTATGACTCTGCTAAACCAATCTATTGATTTTTTTTTTTAATGAATATTACACATGTTGTCAAAATTACCTATTGATCGTTCTTACAAAGAGACACATACAAAATGATCCATTCACAGGGCTGCCATAAATTTTAGACTGATGTTTTCTGTTTCTGATTATTGCTTGACTTCCAGCTACCTGGTGGATGTCATTTGAAAAGGCAATGATAATAAGCAGAAATGTCTTTTTAAATAGCTGTCTTCGTAGATGACATGCTCTGCCAGGTATTCTCATTGAAAAGAACAATTAAAAAAACCTGTATGGTCAAGTATGTACACATATAAGTTTATGAGCTTTAAGTAATCCGCAGTGAAATGATTTTATAATGGGTTTATATGGATATTAGTTTGGCTAGACACCATCAGCTGCAGCTATTTTCTGTCAAGATTTTGGTTTAGGATTAGTAATTTACCCTTTCAATGAATATATATATATTTTTTTTTTAAAGAGTATTGAGCTAGAAAAGCATTGCTTAACAGGTAACTGAACAGCTGAAGTAAGTGTTGGTTTCAGTCTTAGTGCTTAGTTGTCAGCAGAAAGAAAAGCAGAATTTCTTCATTTAAGCCTCTTCAAGTACCACTTTCAGTGTTTTGCCTGGGAGCATTGGCCTGTCATACCAAACTCCTGATGTACAATCTCAGTTTAAGTTCCTGTTTATTACTACTTTTTTTTTTTTTTTTTAAAAAGGGGGGGGGGGGGGGAACCTAGGTATCATACATGTACCTGTCTACATATCCAGTGTCAAAAATGTTATTTACATGCCTCTTCAATAGAATGAAGAAAACCTCAGAACTTTCCATGCTCAGACTTACACTTAAACTACCTGGCTATCATGGTTTCGGTTCAGTAGCTTGTCCTTAGCAAGTTTCAGCTTATTACAATTGTTATTAAAAGAAATTCAATTTCCTAAGTTACTAAGATATTAAGATTATATGCAAACAGTAAAACCAAAATGAAATTAATTTTCTCTTTACTCGTAGCTTTTATTTACTCAGAAATTAAATCAGTAATGAAGTGTCCTGCTCTGCACTCTTCTTCTCAAAGTGAATTTAAGAAAATACCTGTATTTTCAAAATTCCCCTGATAAGCCTCATATGTAAGGAAGTGTTTAGGATAGTTTTATAATAAATCACTCAGGTCATTTCTGAGTGAAAACGGAACAGTTTTTAAACTTTGTATGTGTCAAGTGGTATATTTCCTTACTTGTAACTCAAAATTATTTTACTTAAATGTTTGAATTTTTTGCATACTTTGTTTTTTTTTTTTTTAAAGATGCTAGTGGAAATGTACATTTTATGGAAAGTGAGTGATATTATTTGAGTATTCTTGTTAATAAAGTAATCACTGATTCTAGAAATTAAATTATTGACTAATTCTGTGCTTTTTTCCCTTCAGACTATATTTTACCTGATTGTTGCTGATCTTTCATAAGTTTGCACAGCATCAGCTGTGATGAAGCCCTTGAAACAGGTTTGCTAAATGGTACAGTTTTACTAATATTGAATATGACTACTAATTTTAGTGCTAATCTTTTAAAAAAAAACAAAAACAAAAAACCAAAAAACCAAAACCAAACCAAACCTTTTCCAGTATCATTGAGAATATGAACCTGTTGTGTGAATTGAAATGTACCTGTATGGCTTCAGCAGTTTTACTCTCACATGCCTTGTGATAAATTTGTCATTCTTCCTTGAGTGAAAGATTTCCCTTGAGCTTTAAGAATTGAAAGAGCACTTACTCGGGATACATGAGGACTGAAATCACGACTGCACTGAAGATGGCAAGCTTTCCATGGTACTGTGGACAATAGGTTTTCATCCCCTGACTTTCAAATCCATGAAACATCACTTTTTAATTATTTTTGTGTACTGAGCCCCTTCTATGTTTAGACTCCATTGTTGTGGGTATTTGAAAAGTTTTAAGGGGCTTCTATTTTAAAAACATGAGAGTTAGCTTCAAATGTAAATACAAATCCTTTTGGGGCTGTTAAATTGATCTTTTGAGAGGTTGAGTGAGACTTGGGTAATAGAATCTGTGATACCATATTGGAGTTGTGACCTCCTGATGAAAAGCTTTTGAACTGTTTTATATATATCAGACTTGAACAACGGCAGAAATCTTCCGCAATTCTCTAGGTTGCTACAGTAGACATGCATGCAGCAGAATGGAAAATGGGTATGGATTGCAGAGCCGGAACAAAAAATACCAGGGGGGAGCTCTTTGTACTTTCCCAGCAAGATACAGCTGGTAGTTGCCGAGTGGAGCAGACAAGCAGGTGAGATGGGTCGTGGCGTATATAAGTACCAAAGCATAACAATGCAGTGATAGCCCAGGGAGGTGTACTGCGTGCGCCCAGTCCGATAGGAAACATGCTCACAATGGACACTTGATTCTTTCAGCATTAAGGAAGGATTTCATTAACAGGTTGTAAAATTCTGCACCTGTAAACGGGACAACCATCTGTAAGATGTATTGCAACCCAGTTTGATTGGATTCATCGTGAAAATCTTGTAAAATGTTTATACTACCCACTGATCAAAATGCATAGATAAACCATCTGCAGAGAAGAACAGTTACTGTTTCTCACTTAGCAAATCTGAAGATTGAAAGATGCTGCTGATGTGGTGACATCATGCTGACGTGATATATTTGTCCCCTTTTTTTATATCTGCAGTCCTACACACTTCTCTGCCACCTATGGTTTGGTTAGTTCACAGCAAGTACGTTGGAGTGTAGCAACAGTTTATTGCTGATCATACTACTGCTGCTACTGCCTTTTTTTTTTTTTTTTAATTATCCCTTCTTTTCAATGGATGTCTTTTTGAGTTTGGAATCCATTCATCAACACTACTGCCCAATGTGGTATTTGTATACTAGTGAGGATTAAGTTACATTTCTTGAAGCTTAGAAAAAGAACCTCTGTTCTGTCTGCCTTCGCAATCAGAGTGCAATTAAATGAGTGGTGGTGCCAGGACAATCTTACATGTATAAGACCTAAAACAATGTCAGTAATTATGTTGTTATATATGTGATCGTGAAATTTGTATAAACTACCACTTGCTAGTTGCAAAAGGATTAGAAATAGATATAGCGTACAGAACAAAGGCATTTGTGCTTCTTAGCTGTGTTCACTTCACATGACAAAGCCAAAGTCTAATTTCAGAAACTGTTTTTAATATTTTTGTGCACTTTAATCCATCAGAAACATTAGTTTGCATTAAAATTCTTATACTTTTCTCGGTCCTAAGTAATTGTCATTTTATCTTTCTATTAGTGTGCTATTATAGCTCCCATTTTTCCTGCTTTCCCTTCTCCCAGTGCTCATTTTCCAACCCAGATTGTTACTTTGGGTGTGTTGGAACAGCATTCCATGCATATTTTTAATTGTTAACAGCTTTTTCTGAGCATTAAAGTGTCAATTTAAAATAACATGCCAGTGTACTTAATGTGCCCTTTATTCTAATATGTCATTCTAATTTTTAATATTTTTATTAGTATTTGGTTGCTTTTCCTGCATTTAGTGTTGCAACATTTCATTCAACATTATAATTGGAATTTGGAGGTTTTTGGAAGGACCATATTTTCAAATTATGAAAATAGAGTAAGTTACTCTACTTTGAACTGTTACCAGTACAACTGTGTTGTAGCTCAAACACCTTCAATTATAGCAATATAATCCTAAGTTATATTCAAGAGAAAGGCACTTGTCCAGTCATGGACACGAGGCAAAGGAAAATCAGCTCTGTTATATGAAAGTAATAAAGAGGAAAAGGTATACCGAAGGTAAACAATGCAACAGCAAATTCATTTGTGCCATGGAACAGAAAACTCAAAAGTTAGCTTTCCTTTATCTCCAGCATTGTCTTGATGCCTAGCTTTTGATGTGTTTCTCAGTTTTAGTGTTTTTTCTTTTGGATTTCTGTAATTTTGTTCGCCCCCAAACAGTAGCATGTCAAAGGCCTCGACATGACTTCAGTTACAGATGTGTCATTTTGGAATAATTAGGGATTGATATGCTAGAACAAATGTTCCTAAAATGATGTTGCAGGTAAGAAAAAGGAGAGGGAATTTTTGCGGTTTTAGAGCTTGCACAGGGAGGTGATACCTGTTTCTTCTTCCAAAGTTAGATGGAAATCATAGACATCCCAGGTTGGAGGGCTTCCAAGAGTCCTTGCTCTGTGATTTTCCCAGGGATGGAAGTGAGGGTGACCTGCATATAGTTCTCTGTGATGTCCTTCTTGCTGTAAGATTCACCTTTCTGAAATCACTGAGGAACCTCCCCAGGCTTCACAGCCTTTCAAAGACAGTAAAGAGCAGCCTCGTGATGATGCCAGCCAGCTCTCCCAGTACTCTTAGATGTGTCCTGCCTACTCCTATGGACATGTATGAGTTAGAGAGCAGCATCTAAATGGGGGAAACAGGTTGTGGCTATGGTATGATGGGAAGTGTTAAACATGGAGGAAATGGGTAAGTTTTCTCACCTAGGAAACAAGCGTGAACAAGTCTAAAATTAACTTTTAATTTACTCGTTTTGAAAAAAAAAAAAAAAAAAGCCACACAGTAACTGCTCCACTGAGGAACATCTGACTTTTATCAGATGTTTTAGCCTAGTATTTTCAAGACAGCTGGGGTACTTTTGGTGCAGGCATGTGGAGAGGAGCAGCGGGGTGTAAATGTGGAGAGGGAAAGGGTGAGTTGAATGGAGGATGGTTGTTTGAGATGCTCCAGCTGTGGAACTCGCTCTCCCTAGCAATTTTGTTTCCCTGCCCCCCCCCCCCATATGTTTGTAGAGTGGTTTTTCATCTGGTATTTCCTGGACCGTGGACCATTTCTGGGTTATCTATGGCTGTTTGAATTGATAGATGTAAGAGCTGCTTATGTGTTTTTTGTGATGAGCTGACCTACTATTTGGTTGCATTCAGTCTATATAAAAATACATATTAAATCACAAGCATAAAGTGATTTTAATAGCTCGTATACAAAGAATCGTATTATTTTGCAAAGAAATTACAAAAGTGGTGGTCTGGGATAACATACCAACGTAGTGTAGAACTCTGGGGGTACCAATAAGTTTGCAAACTTAAAGGTAAGTGATCGTGTTTATAATGTGCATGTTTCTTTGTGGCATCTGTATTTAGCCAGTGGAATTCCCCATGACAAACTATCACTGAGCCAGGTTTCAAATCAGGGTTTTAAATAGAGGTTTTTTTAAATAACGATAATGAAGTTATCCATGGTTAAAATAGACAATAGGGAGGAATCATGGAGGATGGAAGCCTCATGTTTTAGAACTTAGGCCAAGAACTTTGAGCCAACTGCTGTTCATTAAAAACATTTTTGCTCCTTTCTCAGAGGCCTTCAGTCTGGACCACTATTGGCAACCAGAAGAATCAAAGTTGTGATTCACTGTTGCAAATCCCAGGCACCTTCCTTTAATTGAGGTCTGCAGTGGCTGACTTCTTAAAATTAACTTTTATTCAATTTTATTCTTCAGCTACTCAAAGGCTGTTGAACTGCGCAGCTTCTGGTTATTATGGTTTTTGTCTAGCTAACATTATTTTTCATGTACTTCAGCATAAACTGTAGATCTCTTTCATGAATCGATACCCATTTTCATACCCCTGCTGTGTTATAGTTCCTGAGCTGTAATACATATATATGGCTGTGGTTCAATATAAGCTTGGATGATGGCATAATGGGCTGGTAATAACTCCTGGTGTATTTTATTGACATTGCTTTCTTAAACAAAGTCATGTCAGCTATAGACCATGCATGTTACCTAAGAGGCCAGTAGTTATAGTAGGTGTGTGTAATTTTGCACATTGCTTTTGTATGCTTTTAGCTAATTTTGTAGAAATAGCTAATGTTTGGCACCCATGAAGGTTGTTTTCATTCATCTGGCATGTTCCCATTCAAATACCCATTTAATGTGGTCACCAACTATAGAAATAGTTAAACAATACTGTAAATGGACATGTTTTCTTTGCTGGGATGATCGCTGACACACTGAATTCTTTTCATTAAGTAATTTGACCGCAAGCATCTCTTTACTTTGGAAAAAGAAGAAGAAAAAAGCTCTAGCAAATTGATTTTCTCTCAGTTTTCATATTTGCAGTGCTTATATAGAGGGATATAATTAGAATTTCAGGATAAATTACACAAAGTATTGGATGAAAATCAAGACTAAAATAAACATTCAACTCCTCTTTTTTGCATTTGACCACTACGCACAAACATTTGGTTATAAATAGATACCTCATCCATGCTGGAGTAACGTTTCATGTTCAAAGTAGGATTCTGGAAGAGAAAATCCTTTTTAAAGTGATTTAAAGCAATTATGCAATTTGAAACCTTCAGTTAGTTTATGAATCTTTATCACAATTGGATTACTTTTATATGCTCTGTAATAAATACCAAAAAGCCTTCTAAAGTAAAACATGTTCCAGCTGAACTGAGGGAATTTGCAACTGCAGTTGTTTTTAGCTCTTGATAATCTTACATTAGTAGGATATCTATATACTATTAGTATACACAATAGCTACTGTTACAAGAATAAATACCATTGACACGTATACTGTCAACCTGACGGACATAAATCATCTGATTAATTTCATGTTAGCACTCACCTTGCTTGAAAGAGGTGGGAGCGTTCAAGTTCTGAATCTATTGGTGTTGGGGAAATGTTTCATAAACTAAATCAACTAAAAGTTCAGTACAACTAGGTTTGGGTTCAAATGTTTGTTGGTTTGAATCCCAAAATATTAAGCTTCTGGGAGCCAAGAACCAGAGATTAGCATCTTTCATGTCATTTACAGTACAATCAAATCTGATCCCTTAAGTGGACTTCCTTTGATTGCTTCCTGATTTAATATGTTTAAAATTTATTCCTTTTTCCTTATATGATCATTGCCTTTAGTTTCAGTAAAAGTAGAAACTGAGTGCTATGCAAGCTTGACAGTCTAATTTTCTGATGGGCAGCTGACATTCTTTAACTGCACTCAAAGGAAAAAAGACCCCTCGTTTATCTGGATAGTTTCCCTCTGTCTTTGAGAGCTGGCAGTTTGTCAGTTTAAAGGTGCAGCTTTTACACTATTCAGATTGTTGCAAAATATTTTAGAGTAGTTCAGGCTATCGTTCTTGAAAGAAGGTTGAGCTTTTTATAGACACTTTACTGTCTGTCTTTTCAACTCTAATACTTCCCCTACTTGACCAACCATAGTTATCAGTCATGGTTATTTATGTAATAGAACTAAAAAGACAGGAATAAAATGTACTTTCTGAAATGTGACAGGAACCAACTCTTATCCCTTTGTCCTATTTCCATCTTCTGTCTGTCCATAGAACTGTTCATTAATTCTGTCATTGATTCTATTACCTGTGGATTCTGTTATTTAAAGCTCTACAGGGCCCTTTAAAATTTGAACTGTGTTTCGTTTGTCCTAGAACATTTTGATATGGGCTGCAGACCAGTTTTTGAAATTGTCAACAGATTTGCTTCAGTCTCTTTCTTAGGTTTCCCCTCTCCTTTCATGCTAGCCGTCACAATTTGTTTTCTATTCCTGAAATTTTCTCACTTTTCCTTCTGCAGAGTATCTTCATTACTGATGGAAAAAAGCTTCTAGTCTGGTGCTCCCAATCCATCTCAGCCAGAACTATTGTATTTCTCTACCGTATGAAAATTGCAGTTCAGGAGAATTCTGGTTTATTTCAACAGTTCAGGTGTGTGTCAAATCGCATTTTAAAACGGAATCCCAAGTTTATTGTCTCCTCTCAAAAGATACCCATGAAAATCCATTGAAGTCTTTAGAAGTGTTATTTGGACTTACTGGTTTCTAATATACAGCTTCAAGAAGAACACAGTACAAAGTAACATGGAATGTTACTGCATTGTTTTAGCAGAATATAGAAGAATCAGTAACTGTCTACCAAAACCTGTAGATAACCCTGAAACTGCTTCATTTCCTTTCATACTGAGCACTTAAACCCATCTTAAATCTTTTCCATCCTCTTGTCTCTCACGATGTATTCTGAAGATGTGAATTTCATGCAGGTTTTAGTCTCTCAAATCCTGCCTAATAAAAACCACAAACAAAATCTGTAATGCTGAAAGGCATGAAAAGGCTCACGAGCAGCTATCTGTGCAATAATCATCATACCAGTCATGTGCTTTATTTAACTATTATCACACCGTACTTCTATGAGATCTTTTTGGTTTTGACTTAAAACATACGAACACATTATTGGTATAAATTGTTAGTTTCATAGAGGTCAGTACTGGGTCCAGGTCTGTTTAAATCTTCATTAATGATCTGGATGATGTGGCACAGTGTACCTTCAGCAAGTTTGCTGATGACACAAAACTGGGAGGAGTGGCTGATACACCAGAGGGTCATGCTGCCATCCAGAGGGACCTCAACAGGCTGGAGCAATGGGCTGACAAGAACCTCATGCAGTTCAGCCAAGGACAGTGCAAGTCCTGCACCTGGGGAAGAGCAACCCCATGCAATATATGCTGACAGCTGCTTGGCTGGAAAGCAGCTTTGCAGAAAAGAGCCTGGGGGTCCTGGTGGACACCAAGTTGAACATGAGCTAATGGTATCCTGGGCTGCATTAGGAAGATTGTTGCCAGCAGGTCAAGGGAGGTGATCTTTCCCATCTACTCAACACTGGTAAGGCCATACCTGGAGTGCTGTGTCCAGGTCTGGGCTCCCCGGTACAAGAGATACAAAGCTACTGGAGACAGTCTGGCCACTAAGGTGATTAAGGGACGAGAGCATCTCTCCTATGAGGAAAGGCTGAGGGAGCTGGGACCATTTAGCCTGGAGAAGAGAAGGCTTGGGGGGGAATTTAATCAATGTGGACAAATCTGAAAGGAAGGTATAAAGAAGGTGGAGCCAGGCGCTTTTCAGTGGTGTCCAGTGACAAGACAAGAGGCAATGGACGCAAACAGGAGATTCCATCTGAACATCAGGAAACTCTTACTCATTGTGAGGGTGACTGAGCACTGGCATGGGTTGCCCAGGGAGGCTGTGGAGTCTGCGTCCTTGAAGCTATTCAGAAGCTGCTTGGATGTGGTCCTGGGCTACCAGCTGTAGGTGACCCTGCTTGAGGAGGGGGGTTGGACTAGATGACCTACAGAGATCCCTTCCAACCTCAACTGTTCTGTGATTCTGTGAAACAGCAGTAGAAATAATCAGCTGCCTACACTGTTTTAACTTCTGAAAGTTCTATCGGAGATTGCAGTTACACAGAGTTGAACAGAGGGGCTGGGTCAACAATGTCATAAGTATATGAAAACTCTCCCTCAGATCGTCCGTAGTAGGTTTTCCTGCCTACTAGTCCCCCTTGGTATCTCAGAATGTACTAGGAATTTTCTGTATGTCAAAACAAGATGGAAATTAAATAAGGAAATAAATCAATTAGACAAGCCCTTTTTCCCCTTGAGAACAGCAGTTTAAACTCATTTAGATAAGTAGTTCTAGGTCAATTTATCAGCAACCAGTACCAGAGGATCCATCTCGTTACACAGCTATAGCTCAGCTCAGGCAAGCAAAGTTACAGCACCTGAAACCAAATGAAACGGGGAAGATCAGGACCCAGAGTGATTTATATATTTTGAGCTAATTTATTCCATCTTTGCCAGAATTTATGTAGCAATTCAGGTTCAGTATGAAAAAAGAAAAACAATCTAAAGGATCAGGTTAAAGTAGTGCTTGATCATTTCTCTCTGGAAAGTCATTGTCATAATTCATAATTTATTTAGGTAGTCTGGGCAGCGTACCTGTATTAATATATGGACCTCCAACTTTTTTTTTGTCTGATATTGGCAATGAGCCCAAGGCACGGGGAAAAACAAAGTTACAAAAACTGTGTGATAGTCAAGGCTGATATCTTAGGCTACTGTAAATAATTTCCTTCTGGTTCTGCATCTCCCAGTGTATTTCTTGCTGTAAGAGCTGTATTTCATGAGCAGAAACAACTGAATCCATGTTGCACCAGATTATTTGCTTCTTTGGTCCTAAAGACAATTCTGGTAACTTTTCAGGCTGATTATGGCTGTTTCTTACATGTTAAAATTCTTACATAGCTCAAGAAGTCCTAGCTTGCAGTCTGGGCTCATGAAAGAGAAAATTCATGTAAAGTCCGTAATTATTTCAGGTAATATACAAAACAGTTGGCCTGCTTGATTCCAAATCAGTTTACATTACAACTGTGGTCAAGAACATGTCTTCATGGAGATCTCTTCTGTTAATGTTGCATTTTTCTTTTGTTAAAGTTACAGCAGAAAGTGTGAGGTTAAGTTTGGTTTCAGCTCACGTACTTGTGGTTTTTTTATTCTTAACAGCTTTTTTATAGTTATCCTCTGTATGACATATGTGACTCTTTTCCTGTTGTGTTTTCTTTATTTTTTCTTTTAGTTATAGTTAGTAATCTGGTGATTTGATTTTTGCTTTGTTTTTTTTTTAAAGGATCTGTCATCAGCCTTTAATATTGTCGAACAGAAGGTTTTTATGCACTTCTTGTCTATGAAAAAGACAGTACACTGTTGATCCTGACTGTTGCCGAGTATGTGTATTTTCTTGCCACGTAAGTAATATTTCTTTGGTAATTTCCAGTCAGGCTAAATGTCTTGTTTGTGCCACAGTTCTGGTCTTTTCGCTCTGACTGCTAAGTACGTGTCCATGTAGCCCATGGAGACGATAATGAGTTAGGTGACAATGTATTAGTGATGTATAGAACAGTTTTCTTGTGTTCAAGTGTTTGGTTTCCTGAGGAAAGGAGACAGCATCGGACATTGGCTGCACGGTGTAAAACTGGACACGAAGAGCTGTAGTATGATCTGCAAAACACGTGCCGTAAAGCTATAGGAGTTGTATTGGACTCAGTGTATTATTGGAACAGTAGGAGCTTACAAAGATTACGTGGAAAATGCTGTTACAGAAGCATGACTAAGCCAGGCTCCTTAGGAGACGTAGCCCTGCCTCCTTTTCACTGAACCTAGCTGATTTGCTGTGAGACTTTCCCAAAAGCTGACTGAACTAGAGTGGTGAATAATGAGAGCTAACCAGCTGAAACAACCTGGAGTAGGTAACAATGATGCTAATGTGTTGTTGGAGGCGTTCTGTTCAGTGCTGACAATCTGACTGCATCAAATAGTTTGTCAACCATTTATTCAACAGGTTCCTAAAACTTTCTTCGCTTTCTCCGTTTTCCAGACAGCGTCAGAGGGCATATGCGTGCTTTTCTGCTCAATCTGTGAAGGCATTCACAATTGTTCCACTCACATGCAGAACTCATCCCAGTTCCACCCTGCTGCCTGCCTGCAAGTGGGGTTCAATGCAGTGTAGTTTCTGGTCCTGTCCACAAAAAAATTTCTTAAGCCCATATTTTCCTACCGTTGCATCTCTTTTACTGCTGGCATCACTGAGAGGTGCAGCATGTGCAAGGCTGGGATTAATGCAAACAGTTTAGCACCATTTTCTGAGGTTGGCTATGCTGTCCCTCACCAACGTGTTGAAGATGTCTTTTACATCAGTTGCAGATTTTTCCTGCATTCAGTGATTGTGTTGCAAGTGAGGCCAAGTAGACTGACTCCCTAATGAACAGTGTAATGTTAGATTTGGGGAATTATCATTCTGATCCCCTATGCAAAATACCTTTGGTACAAAAATTGATAACACAGAAAGCTGTTCAGAAGACGTACGCAGAAGGGAATATGAAATTTTACTGGGCTGTGAAAGGTAAATTATTCTTTATTTACAGGGGAAAATAAATTCTTTCCACTGTAATGAGATGCAGGAAACTTCAACACAAATACCACTCAGTTTTTAAAGAAGGATCAAGCACATGTGGAAAAAAATTACTGGAAAAAGCAAATTAATTTGGAAGACCGGATGCAGAAAAAGCATTTGGAAGCTTTTGAATTAGTATTTCCAAAGCACAGTGTTTATCTGTACCGAAGGTAATTTGATACTACAGTGTCTGGTAGTTTTGATGACTTTCTTACCCTTTCAAGTAGGTTTACTAAGAGGGAGGTGGAGTACCAAGATTGATTTAGCTGATTGAATTGCTGGATTTTCTTGATGCCTCACAGTTTTCTTATTAGCATGGGACTGACAGAGATTGTTACCTAGCATATGATGGAGATAATATTTACTCAATAAATATTATTTTTAATTATACCATATATAAAGTTGGTTGAAAAGCAGAATTGCATAGTCCCAGAGGAAAAGTAATGATATTGAAGGTTTCATAGATAATTTGGACTTGGATTCTTTTCTTCTGTTCCATTTTGCCAGAAGTATACATGTTATATTAGCCTCACAAATGCAGAATATGATCATGCATGCCATTGACTACAAATCCAGTGCTTTTTACACATGTCATAGTGTGATTTAGTGACTTGGGGTAGTGTGGTATTTGTGGTTAACTTTCTTAGCCTCAATGAGGGTGAAATACTTAAAAGGGAGGAAGGATGGATTTGTGGTTTAAGTATGAAATTGGAAAACAGGAGTTCTATTTCTGGTTTGATGACAGATGATTTGATTTGTGGGAAGATAATTTTCTGTTCCTTAATTTCTGCTTATGTAAACGGGAGAGTTACAAACAGTACTGCCTGATTCTGCTGAATAGGGGACTTAATTCATTAACATTTGTAATGTGTTTTAAGACAACAAGGAGGAAGTTAATATTAAAAAAGCGGACTTGAAAGAAGTTACTCATTTAATGCCTCCCTCAAAGAAAAGTTGCCCGGCAGTAATTGCCCTGAAAGCAATATCTTTTACTGGTGTGATTATGTCCAATTCATAGCTATGTGTAACGATGAAGATAAATTTTAAAGTTGTTTCTGTGTGATTTCTGTCATGTCTACTATATTCTATCATCTACCATATCTACCAATATCTGTAAGCCTAACATATCTACCACTTGTATCTTTTCAGCTCTTTTTTCTTAATACTGCCTGTCCAGTCAATGCCAGGGATATTCCAGAAGCTGTTTTTGTTCTGTTTTTTTCCCCCTCAGGAATGGTTATAGCCACAAAGAGTGTATTAGAAACCTGTATTTAGCCCTGCAGCTGAAGTTTTAAACACTGAGACTGCTGGGCACAGTCTACCCCAAATGAACTAAAGGTAAGTATTATTGTTCAAAAGAAACAGGTCCCACGCATACAAGAAAGGTTCATTTCATTAGAGAAACCATAAGTAAGCTTCCTTTCATTAGAACTGGGTTTCCTGTTGTTTACATGCTTTTTCAGTTGATGTTACTTGTATTACCAGTTACATATATTGCTCGTGACATTGGTTCTTTAATGGAGTTTAACACTGTACTGTATAGTTTTTTGGAAAAATAGGGGTACTGTACCGAGCGGTGTATTGAACGCATTCCTGCATGCGTTGTTTAACTGTACTGTGCCAGACGTCACTCTGTCACGCTCGCCATCCCAGAGGCAGCAGTTGTCATCACCGCTGTTACCCTCCCTGCAGCAGAATTAGCAAGCCCCACTCTTTAGAGCATTTCTGCCACCTCATCACCAAAATTCAGTTTTGTGTGTAGTCAGATGTGCCTTTATCACCTATGGTGTAGAATTCAGCAATAGAATATACACCTAGGGCTTCATCCCCTGTGAAATTCTAGATAATTCAGAACCTAACGGGCTTTCTAGTGGCACGAGCAACTGCAAGTATTTTAGACTCTTCCTCCCTTCTCACCACAGACTATCTTAACAAGTTTAGGGTCTTGATTTTCACAGAAGGGTCTCAACCTGAGCTCAATATATCCATGAGACTGGGAGTCTGAGATGAGGATCACGGTTGATAGTGCGGCTTCTTTGGTACAAGGTACATAAAGATCTTTATGGGGGAATGGAGAAGAGTAAAATGAGCATGGTGGGAAAGGTATTTTATGCTTGCATAAAATAAACACCTTTTCAGGCAAAATTTACCTTCCTATTTGCAATTGCTGCATGCATTTTGAGATTTTCAAACACAAGGGTACAGCATTGCTGTTCAAAATACTGTGTTTTCCTCTGTGTTTCTGCTTCAGTGTTGCTAATTTGCAGCTAAAAACCTGACTGTCACATTGTACTCAACCAAGTGTCTTATCAGTGTCTTTGAAAAAGCTCTCTTGGACACTTGTTCTTCTGTCCATGCTCCACTTCATTCTTCCTCTGCTTGGTAGTTGGGTAAGTGCTAGTCATCAAGCTGAGTGCTTGATGCACAGCTGCTGGACTTCTGTTGCTAATGTCTTGCTGCAGATCAGGTCAGCCTACCCTATGGCTTCAACATTTGCCAGGCTTTCATACTGCTTCCCTAAATATAAGGCACAAAAGTGCTTCTAGTAATACTTCCAACAACTTCTCCACCTCCATCTTCTATACGTTACCTTGATGCACACCCACACAGCAGCGGGGTGTGGAAGACAACTTTATACACCTTTAACTTGGCAAGAGATTTGGTTCTTCGGCAGCTCACTCAGTAATCCTTCTAGTGTCCTGGATATGAGAAACTACCCCATTAAGAAAATTCCACTGGCATTGATAAAGCATTGCCAATATAAATGAATTCATAAATGACTGGATGTTCAGTCTCATTGACGGGTATGGAAGCTCAATGCGTGATCTTTCAGGGGCTGGTTAATTGTTTTTTCAGGCTGATGTTCCACAACAAATTGTAAAGGCGGCAGAAGTTAACCAAGAGCAGACAATCTTAATTGGAGTAGGCACCACGTCTGACCAGCACACTGGTATTAACATACGAGAGTGCCAAACGGGCTGCTGAGGACATCTTAAATACTGCGTGCAGTCTGGTGAGATTAAATGATCTTACTATCATTTGCGAGTATACAGGCTTTCAAGGAGTAGCGTGTGCTTTAAAGTTGCTGTGTACATAAGTACCACTACGCAGCATTGCATGAAAGGAATTGATCTTATGGCATGTCCCTTTGGACATCAGAGGGAAAGTGTCAGGTTGCCCTAGACCTTAATTCATAGTGAAGGTCAACTGTTGCTTTTGGCATCTGTCCTGAGCTTGGCTGCACTGTAATTTGTGGACACTTTTTTTCTACAGGTTGGAGAGATGCAGGCAGATGCTGTTATCAGAAAGAAATCCCTGTGGTTATCACAAATAGGATTTCTCCCCTTTTGCCCGTAAAGTCTTGACAGTGAATTCATTCTGCACAGTCTGTTATCCCACATCACACATCCAAGTGAAAAAAAAAAAAAAAGTGATCAATCAGTCAAGAGCTGGAAATCAGCTCTATATTTCAGCAAGAATCTAATCTGAGCCAGGTGCTCTTCTGTTTTTCCCAAATGCCACTGTGGTGGTGTCTTCACAGTTTGGCTATCAGCTTCTCATGTGAACGAAGGTTTGGCCCTTGGTGCAGTTTTTGTATCCGAGTCCTCTAACGGGGCTTGCTTGCTATCTAAGCATAGGTAACGAGCACCTTGCAGAATCATCACCTTGTAGCTTTTACAGTTGTTTTTTCTCTGTGTCTGAAAAGTGCTGCGTTGAGGCTGTGGACAGAAGGCTTAGCATGGGGAGCGTATGGTCCTGAAAAGATACAAAAGGAGGGGAAGGAGCATTGGAGGCGGCTTTCTGCTGCAAACCTGAGCGGAAGGTGGTAACACTGCTCTGGGCAAGGGTTTAATTTTCGAACTCACTGGCACAGGTTGTATCTTGTGCAAAAAATTGTTACCTTTGTGTAGCGTTGCTTGAATTATCTGTGAAGTGTTTTGAAGGTGGAAAATGCTCTGTACGGAGCTACCAGCTCAAATCTAAAGCCTGATGAAATCGTATTTGGCATCCAAATGCTCCCTAAAATGTTTGGCTTTGTGTTACAGCACAACCCAGATCTTCATTTTCTGCTTCTAAGCCGCAGCCAGACCCTTGTAAGAACAGCTGATGAGCTTTAGCCTTGGTTTAGACACAAATCAAAACCAATGCTGCAACCTAGTCCAAGTTGTCAGCCCCATCTGTCTGTAATCAGAGGGATCTCAGAACAGCCTCTGACCCTAAACTGGTGACAGGCTGTTATTGGAAGTGTCCCTCGGTGAGTCCCGAGAGCTGTAGTTTGTAGAAAGAAAACAAAAATAACTACTGTATTTTAGCATGTTAATGCAGCGTACAGATGCAGTTGTTGCTGCTGGTAGTAGTGCTAGGATGTCATGACATGCTGTGTGTGTGTTTAAACTTGTCACTTTTTTCTTCTGGACAAGGGTTGGGGCACCTTATGTCACACGTGCCAACATCTGAGAGCTATTAATAGGAGTGTTCGAGCCAGAAAAAACACATACACCTTGTAATTCTTTCAAAAAGCTTTATTCTGGGGGAAGTTTGGTTGGCAAAAGAAGGCCAAATCTTAACGCTCTTGGCTTTAGACGTGGGCTTTGCTCACAGCGAGGAGTGGGTGGCCGTCCCACTTCATGAAGTTCAGGCCAGAAACGCTTATCAAGACAAAGCCCACCCTTCTTAGCGTCTTCAGACTGTGGGGTTTTGCCCCCCACAGCTCGCTCGGCCCCTGTCAGAAGGCGCCGGGGCCTCGCTCCCACTGCCTCCCGCACCAGGTGCACCGGGGCGGCTGGCACGCAGCGGGGGCCCGGGCCCCGCCGGCGGGGGGCCGCCCCGCGGGCCGCCAGGTGCCCCTCAGCGGGGAGGCGGGCGGCCCGACCGCCGGCGCCTCTGCCGGGGACGGGCGGCGCTGCCGCTCCCCGCGCAGCGCCTCCTCCGCCCGGCAGCGAGGCGGGCGGGCCGAGGGTGAGGGGCTCGCCGCCGCTCCGGAGCTGTGGCAGCGCAGCCGGCGTCGGCGGCAGCCGGACCTCCCGCTCCGCGGTCCGCCTTGCAGCGCGGCGGCGGGGAGCGCCGCCGCCGCCGCTGCCCAGCCCGGGGCCGCCTGGGCGGCCAGCCCGCGCGGCGGGAGAGCCCCGCCGGCCATGGAGCTCTCCCTGCGGCTGCTGCTGGCGTCCTGCCTCTCCCTGGGGGCGGCCGGGGAGTTTGACAGAAGGTAGGCGCCGGCTCCCGCGGGGTGAGGGGCGGGGACGTTGGTGTTTCCCCGGGCAGGTCGGAGCCCCCCGCGGGGAGAGCGGAGGGAGCCCGGGCTCTTCCCCCGGGCGGGGGGCTTCGGCGCCGGCGGCTGTAACGGCCCGCGGGCTCCCGACTGCCACCAGACCGCCGGGGCGCGAAATGGCGGCGGGGGGCTCGTTACCGGCGCGGGGGCTGCGTCCCGGCGAGGCGGGGGCGGCCGGAGCCCTCGGCGGGGCTTGTCTCGGCGCTCCCGCCCCGCCAGCCGAGCAGAGGTGCCCGCGGCGCGGCCGGGCTGGCTGAGGGGCCGAGCCGGGCGGCCGCAGGTGGAGGCGCGGGGCCGGCGGGACCCGGTGCCGCTCCCGGGGTTGCCCGGCCCCGTCCCCCCCGCGCCAAGGGAGTGCCGCGCATTGCCCGGCGACCCGAATGCGGGCTTAGGTATAAAAAGTTTATTGCTCTGGCAGGGTTGCGTCCTGCAAGAATTAAAAACAAAGCACTTTGCGTGCTGTAAAAAGAAAATTAGTTTATTGACGCCTCGAGGCACTTGAAACAGAATACGGTGAAGACTGCAACTCAAGTTTTAACACGAAGCAAGGTGAAAATGAATGCTCGGAGAGCGTGTGCCTCGTGGGTTGCGCTGAGCCGCGTCAGGTGTAGCGAGCGGCGGTAAGGCGAGTTGGAGAGGGCTTCAGGGATGCTGCAAGGAGCGGACTGCCCAGCGCAAGGGCTCTGCCTGCTTGTCTGTCAGCCAGCGTGATCCCCTCTCCAAGGCGTTCCTTGTAGGATTTGTTGAAATGCAGTGTTGTGTTATTTCAGCTTGTCGTTATAAAACGTTAACAATTTATGTCAATACTTTGTAATTGCTTGAGACTGTGATATCTTCTCCTTGAACCAAGGGAAGACTACAGCTCTCTTGTTGTATTTAGTTTCTGTTTAACAGTTTGGGAAGCTTTTGTTTTGATTTTTTTCCTTTAATGTTTCAGCAAGAAGATTTGGCCATGTATTGTGAAATAAGCCAATGCTGAAACTTTATGATGGTGGTTTATTCCACGTTATAAATTCTGTGTTTCAGACTTCTGAAATTATTCAATATCAGCCTGGGAGTGGCAGCAGTGAGCATATTGCAAAGCATGTCAGTTTTTTAAGGCTTTACAAAGTTACCCTAATTATCTTTTCCCCTCTTTGCCTATAGTCATTTACATTTTCTGAACTAAAAATAGCATTAATGATAGAAATATCATAGACTCAGCTTAGAGCAGTTACTGTTTTCAAAACAAAGGATATATATCTCCATGCAGGAGAGGTTTTTGCTGGTCTTTGTCTTTTGTTTTTCTTAATCTAGAATAATTTGACCTACTTTCAAAATGTTTCACCAGATTTTTTTGAACTGTTTTGTTCAGGTGGCCCAGACAAATAGTCTCCTCCACAGGACTCTGTCGGTTTGGAAACAGAATTGACTGCTGCTGGGGCTGGGCCCGATTGTCCTGGGGACAGTGTCAACGTGAGTATCATTGCTGCTGGGGCTTCTAGTTACCTGTAGAAAAGGCTTGTACACACCTAGTCACGTCTTTCACATGTTCACACACATTCTTACAACGCAGGGCTTAGGCTTTTGCATGTGTGAGTCTGACTTACTTACAAGGATGTTGTCAGGGTAAAATTCTGTCTATTATTAACAGTACTAAAAATGATTGCAATCAAGTAAGGTAAACTTTAGTTGGGGCAATGAGAATTTGGGAATTTTTGTTTGGTTTCCGCTTCATTTCATGCTCTGGTCTAATAGCCTGATGTAACACTACACTGTGTCATGTTACAAGCACTGCAGGGCAAGAATATTTGTATCCAAGAAGGAAACCCAAATTATTGACATTTCGCTTAGAAAGTCGGTGGAAATGTTCCAGTTAGTATTAAGTACGAACATTCTTTCAGTAACCCCAAACTAAGGGTATGAATCCACCTGACAGCATCCTTTTACTGGGTCACACGTGAACAGAAACATCTCTGAGATTCTCACATCTATCTAGGATCTTTGATATAATTGCAGGATAACCAAGTAGATAAGTCTTCATCATTAACTACATCTTCAAAAGGTATTCTGTGGTGGCAGCTAGCACTGTGTAGAAGTTAAAATTGTTAGGAGTGTCACAGAGACCTCAGCTTGTTAAAATTACAGCCTTTGATACTGGGAACACTCGCTCGTGTGTTTAACAGTGCATACATGAGTGATATCCCCTAAATTTTTGCAGGAGTGAACCTATAAATACCGGTTCTCATTTTTTTTATTTAGATGAAAACGTCTGCAAACTAGATAATTTTCTGCCAAGCCATTTTTAACATAAAACAGGTATTAAATACTGTAAGTTGCTTAGTCTGCAGGGTAATGACTGTAGATGGCAAATATTAGGCAAAAGGTAGAAATAGCATTGGCAATGCAACTGTAGACTCTCAGCAAAGGTTTTGTTCAAATCTGTAAACAGCAAGACTGGCTTCTTCCTTCCCAAGTGTGTTGAAAGCCCACAATGTTTAACAGGTATATAAAATGACTGGTAAAAAAAGCTATGTAAAGTACTTCTGGAACATAACATCACTGATACAGTTTTTTGATGCAAAGTTCTCAGGTTGACATCTCTCAGGCCATACCATGAATCATTTTGATTTTTAGGGCTGTAGTTGGTAACGTGTAGTCCTTTCCTTGGGATAAATGTTTATAGAGAAGGAAGGAGACTGTGAAGTAGGTTGATTGAGGCTACTCCAGAGGTGATAGAATCTCTGTCCATCTTTCATAACACAGTTTTACTTGAAAATCATTGAGCATGTAAATGTTTGAGGCTATAAAGGCTTAACTGGCAAGTATCAATAATTTACATTGCTTAAAAGAAAAAGGCAACAACAAACCCCCAAAAAACTCAAAACACCAAAAGGGTCTTACTGTGTCCCTTTTCTTAGACAAGTTGTCTTCTGTGTTGTGACCATAAATTGCAGCTCATGTTTAGGTGAAAGTCAATTTAGGTTATATTTGTCCTTTAATTTGTCACTATTACCAAGTCTGATTTGGGGTTGCATTTTTATGATCTTGGGAGACGGGAATAGCATGAAGTGATACTATCAAAAGATTAATAACTAAAAGTTGAAAACGAGACAAAGAAAGTATTTTTTATTTTTTACTCTTTGAATTTTGTCAATAAGGTCATTTCTAGTGCCAACTTTTTCAGATACCATAAATGCTCCTTTTTAACGCTAAAGCTAGGTGAATTCTCACCTCCTTCTGCTGCCATTTAGTCCATTATTCACAGATTCATTTTCCATGCACATTTCCAAGAAGTGCAGAGGTGGATTTTATGTGGTCATCTCCAGGAGCTGGGGCCAGACTTTTAAAAGAACACAATTTTCAATTAGGTGTCTAAATGCATTTTTTTTCCCATTTTTTTCACACACTGGGTGCTGATAATTTTTGAATTGCTGGTTCGGGAGAATCTCAGACGTTTGGGTGAAGAACTTATTAAAAACTTAGCAGCTCCTTCTAGTTTTCAAATGGGAGCCAAACTCTTAGCAAGAAAATCTGCCCCAGTTGTGGGTGGTGAAAATTCCAGTCGTATCACAGAGTGGGAGATTACACTAAATGAAAGTGTATCTTTCTAGCGCTCGCAGCCAAATATAAAATCTGTAGTCAACTCTCCACCTTGGGAATGTGGTATTCGGTATGAAGGATTAACCTGGCACAGAAGGCAGCATTCCCGGCCTCAAAGGAAAACTTGAGTGTTTTACTGTACAAAGGGATATCACTGAAAAATTTCCAAAAAGCCAAGTACACAATTATTTCTCCTGCTTTCTCTACGGAGAAAGGCAAACCTCTTAGTCCTGTCCTCGAAATGAGTGGCATAAATACATGCCAGACTTTCTCTACTAGATGTAGGTTTTCTTTGCCATTTCTAGAATAAATTGTATTTGCACAATGAAAGCAAGTATAGAGTCAGGCTTCAAAATTAGTAGTGAGACCCAATTTACAAATGAGTCCAAAAAAGAAGCTGTAAATATTCAGGCAATAAAGCTGAGCTCTTTATTAGTGAGCTTGAACTGCTTTTCTCAAACTAGTATGAGCCATCCTTGGTATGCCTGCAAGTGCTACAGCACATTTGGACTCTCACCTGCTTACTCATGCATAGTTTGCTATGTAGGCACTGCTCACCTCTGAATTTATCTTTCTGACAACAAATGTAAGGTGAGAGCCGTGCTGGAGCCAGAGTGTAGCAAGAATATAGGCTCTGATACATGACAAGGTTGTCCGAGTTTACGGAGACCTCTGAACCATGATGAGCCATGGGCAAGTGATCGCTAACATACCTGGATACATTTTCTGCTGTCCAGCTGAGCTGCTCCACCGAACATGCGTGGGCATGCCTTCTGCCCACAGCTGTTGAGAAAAAAAAACAATGTTTAAACCAACTGTGTGAATTAAGGTAATGGTTTAATTGTGGCAGAGGTTTAAGCCAGTATATGTCAGCTTTAACAGGGTAGGATTGTGGCACAGCTGACAAGTGGTAACTCATTAAGCCTTGGTAACTCAGCGCTCCTGATCTTCCATCCATAATCCATCCATACAGTTGCAAATGGAAACTGAACTGTGTTAGCTAAACCTGCTTTTGTGACATGTGGAGTAATTCCTTTTCTGTCCCCTTGACTGACACAGGAGAGCACACAGAGCATAATCGTGCTTACTGCTGCTTAGTAACGCAAGTCAGCCTAACTCATCTGTCTTTTTCACTCTTATAAACATGTAGGAAGAAGTTGAAGTCAGGCCCCTCCTTTAATTTACACTCTTCCTTTAAAACATCTTGTGTCTCCTGTTAATAAATTACACCAGTCAAGACTTGCAAGGAAGTGCATGTAGGTCTGATCTTCCTGTAAACTTGCTTCCAAAGCCTGTCAGTGTCAGCTGTAACATCTCAGCTAGTAGAAACACTTTCTTCATTGACGTGAAATTGCCTTCCCAAATGCTCTTTCCGATTCCAGCAAATGCACTTAGAAGGTGTCCCTCCAACTGAAATAATCAAGAACTTTGAAACACGTTGGACTTGTTTTTTTTTTTTTTTTTCCCCTCTTCCTTGCAGGTTGTGAGCACTAAAGTGAGATCCACGTTTAGGCAACTAGATCCAGTTTGAGACTGATACAAATATAGCTATATTTTCAAAGGGGCTGAACAAACATAACTCAAATAAATCCATTGGCATTTCTAAGTCCTTGTAAATTGAAAATCCATCCATGCTTATTTAGTGGCCCGATGCAGATTTAGAAGGGTGGATATATTCCGTTACTAATGTAACTAAGTAGCCTTTTTCAGGTTTTGATCTGGTATATAAACCAGGTTTATTGGTTAAACCTGGTGTGTAGAACGGCTCATTTGGAAGCAGCAGCAATGTTGTTTAAGCAACAACTCTTAGTTCATGTGAAGTAACCTCATCATTGGTAGGGCTGGTCTTTTACACTGATGGACTCACAGCATCAGTGCTTTAAACTCAGAAGTTAAATATCCCAGTTGAAATTAGTCCAAAAATCCCATGTTGGTGCCCAGCCTGAGGTACTTACTGGCACCTTAATAAGTAGTAGTGGGAGTAATAGCTGTAAGCGGGAGTAATCACACAAAAGCCTACTTCTGTGAAAAACGGTGTGTTGATAAACTACCTGATGAGATGTGTGTAAAAGGAGGGCTGTTGTCTTGCATTTTTATGTTATTGTTGTGCATACAGCAAAACTAGAACCCAGAGCAAAAGTGAGGCTAGAAAGAGTTTCTTCTGGATTTCTTCTTTCAGAGTAGGGGGGTTTGACTTCCTGTGACAGAGCATTTTTGGTGAGAGCAGGTATCAACAGTACATTTTTAATTCATAACTCCTTTTGCATTGTAAGGCAACTACATCTGTGGTACTGAGTGTGTTGTCCTAACCCAGAGCCCATTAAATGGGTTTTAAAGTATACAGGGAAACCCAAGTCAGGGCATGCATCATTGCACACATCTTGCACAAACACACTTTTCTGTGTGCCAGCAGAAAAAATTTGCCTTAGGAAGTTGATTCAACTTTTTTTTTTTTTTTAATGTGTTATTCAGCATTAATTTTCATGATTTGAAATACTTGGGGGAAGAGAATTTCCAGCAGTGGTAGGGCTGGAGCTCAGTTCTTTGAGCTGGATGAGAAATGTCAACTGCAGAATAGAAAACAGTCATGCTCATTCCTGTATTCTAGCTACTGTAGTCTAGGAGACCTGCTGAAGCCTGTCATCTCATCCCCATAAGATGTCTGTGACAGCATTCTGCAGGGACAGCTGTCTCCCTGAGTGTTTCTCAAGGAAAGAATAATCTGGGCCTTGGTGTCCAAGTGTCTCTGCTAGGTCAGAGGTAGGCCAAGCAGCAGGAAAGTCCTTGGAACTGCTGCTGACAGACCCTTGCTGATAATCTGGTGTACAGAAATCAACTGTGAATATATACTCACATACTGAGCTCTGGAACCTGGTTAGCCTATCAGAAAATTAAAATATGGGATGAGAGATGCACTCATTTCATGCAGAGACTTACATGGGAAGTTCTGTGATGCTTTTTAATCCTCGGTATGAAAGTGGAAGTTCTTCCCTTCAGTTTCCAACAGGTCGTGCTAGGGGATATTTGAAAAATAGTAGTTCTTCATGGATGTGTTTGCCACTAATCCATCTTAGTTCCCTGAAAGTTATTCTTAGAACTAATGGTCTACCTGCCTTGCTTTTAGCTGGCTTACAAATATCTCTGTAGTTCTTTCAAAAGCTATAAAAATGGTTTCCACATGTGTGTGTCTTTCATGAACAAAATACACCTGCTTTGTACTTGGCTGCATGTCTGTTTGTAATTGATTTGTATGCTAGTTATATGTAGTCAAGGTACACTAAAGAGGTAGGCTGCCTTTTGCTTCAAAATTTCAGCTGCAGTTTAACAGCCAAGAACTGTAAAAAGAGCTACTACTTTAGCATAGATTTAAAAGGTTAAGCAAGATTTTTTTAAGAAAAGCAATATAAAACGGCTTGAATTCTCATTCTGGATTACAGTTTGGACAACTCCTTTGCTAGAGGTGATGGCAAAAATGGTTCCTTTTGCTGTGTTTGCATATGTACAAAATAGAAGGTTGGATCTGCAGCTACTATAAACAGATACAGATCTACTGTCAGATCCTCTGTTGGCATGAGTCTGCATGACTGTTGGAGTCAGCAGAGGCTACTCTGAGATTTTGTCTAGCATCTTCAATAGAAGATGCTTAACAGGAATAAAATCCCACTGAAAATGGATTTTACAAGTAGCAATGTTATTGGATTACTTCACTCATTTCAATGTTGAATTCTCCTTAATAACAAAGCTATGAAGTCTGTCTTGAGAAGGAGTTGTGAAGATGAGTGTGCTCTTTCAGAGCATCCATCCACTGTAACTCCATCTGCTAATCTCCCTGTGCTGAGGTTTGAGTTCTACTGAGGGACCAAAACCAGAATACGTCAGCAAAGTAGTTTCCCACCACCTTACACTAAAACCATGATAACTGGCTTAAAAGCCTAGGGATAGAGCAATCAAGAAGGTATACAGTAAAATAGCTCATTAGTAAAAGTATAAGTCAAGTCATCAGTTTACACCTCCCCTTAGCATTGCATCATTAAAAATGTTAATGGAAGGATGTCAGGTTAGCATTTAGATGTAGTCAAACCTAGTAGAAAGCATACTGTTTCAGGAGGTTCTTAAGAGGACCTGCAAGAGAGAGAGGGGAGCTTATACAAGGTGATGCAGGCAAGACCAAATGCTTTGCTGGGAACTGTGCATGCTGCTGCCTTCTTACAACAGTTGTGAAGAAACTTACACTGTCTATGCTGCTGCTTCTGTCTTAATGAGCTTAAAGACTGTGTATCTGTACTGTGCAATCTATTTACAGAGATGCAAGGTGGTGGTGGCGGGGTGGGGGAAGAGGTGGCTGTGCTCTCATTGATGCCTAGAAGGAGATTTTGTATAACCAACAATAATGTTGATGGAAGTTTACCCATATAAATCATCTCATACATCAATGGGAGAAGAGGCCGTGAGCTGCTTAGGACTTCCGTTTCGTGCGCGTAACAATGCTTTCAGTGGAAATGGCAATTCTGTATAGTCCAAAGATGCACAAAAATAAAACCATGATTGTGTTAATAATGAGCCGTGAAGATACCTCCTTAAATAGCCGTGAAGATACCTCCTTAAAGTCAATAAGAGTTTTGTTACTGAATTTGTCATTGCAAGAATACGGTCTATATTAATGCATTGTTTTGGCAATGTTTGTTTAATATTGATATGCAGCATGTCTGCTTCTTATAAAATGACCAATATTTTTGTGCATCCCCGGTACTTTTCAAAGACAAGACATTTTATACAGAATTGCAATACTGCTTTAATACTGCTATGCAAGAAAAAATGAGGTTTTGCTATTTTTATTCAGTTTTTTTCTTCAGTTGAGAAGCTTTATGCTTTTAAAGCAGTTATGACTTTACTATGTTAAAGATACAGTATCCTTTTCCACTTCCCAACCGCATCCCTGCTGCACTTCATACGTAGAATAATAGTTTTGCAGTCCAGTTTTTCCCAAGGAAATCTCAACAGTAACGTGATTTGACCATTTACAACTGTAGTATGTTCGTATTTGGAGCTTCTCTCAAGACCCAGCAACAACCTGGGGAGCCTCCCTCCACTGTAGCAAACGCTAAGGGACTTTCTGGTTGAAACTAATTTAAACCAATGTAAGTTGCAATCATAGCAAACCCTTAAGTGTTGGTCACATACTGCTTAAAATACAAAGAGCTGCTGTTGCTTAAGTCCCAGTCTTTTATAATAAGGCTATGTAGCCTAACAAGCTATGCTGCTAACATTAATTTTATTGGCAAATAAACTCATTTAAAATAAGCCCGAAACATAAATCTGTGCTTCCATCTTATTTAACTTTTGTAGCGTATCTAGTTTCATATGGTAGTAAGAGCTGAAAAGGTCTCTAAGCATTAGTTTTAATTTAGATGACATTCAAAATTTAAACATTATAAAAGTTAGCAGTAAATTTATATGCCAGCATGTTTATTGATTGCAGATGTTCAGATACTTATAAATAGGTGTCATTTTAATTACGCTCAAATTAGCATCCAGATGCTAACCCTTTATCTTTGCTCTGTGGAGATGCAGCATTAAAAATGTATACTTATATTTAAATTAAAGGATACTGTCTCTTTAAGAAAAGTATTTATGTTCTGTTGATGGAAACATTGAACCTAAACGGTGAAACATGAGAATTTTTACAACTAAGTACCATATGAAACATGACAAAGTGTAGCTCCTTAGTTGATTGAATAAGAATAGCATCACGTCATTATATTTAATTACTCTTATGTATCAAAATGTGTTAAATCTCATAATGAAATACTGATGTAAGGTATTTCCATTTTTAAATGTGTACCAGAATTTTTTTTATTTCAGAAAAGATCTGAATGTTGAATGTGTGTAAGTCTCCAGGAATGTAACAAGTTGATAAAAACCCCAGCCAAGTCCATCCTCCTTACAGAAAAAAAAGCTGGAATTTCTTTTTTTGGATATTTGTTTTGCAGCTTTCTACGTCTTAAAGCAGAGAATAGCCAGCCTAAGGTGCCAGCCCAAAGGTTAGCTGAACATATTTCTTGAAATAATTTTGGCAAGGTTATGACTTGGAGCTATGGCCTGTAAGTCATAAGTTTACATGAAAACTATAATATGTGACAAGAAGATGCAGATGTTCTTTTTTTTTTTTTTTTTTTTTTTCCTTTTTTAAACATTTGATTTGGGGAAGATGAGGGGGGAAGGAAATTAACAGGGCTGTTATATCCCAGTCACCTATCCGATGAGATACTTATTTCCTAAACTATTGCACTTTTTCCTTTTCACTCTTTTCCTTTTTCTTTATTTTACCCTCAAGCCCCAGGCAATATTTTTTTCCTTCCCAAAAATTGTTTATATACTCCCAGCATCATATTTACAAGCTGTCAGACTTAGGAGGCCTAATTTGCTTTCACAGTATTGAATCACGTGCAGTGGGAGGTTAGTTTGGGATGGCTGAGGCGCTTACTGCCCCCCGTTGCCTGCTTTGCACCTCCACTGCAAGTTGTCATTCCCACAACAGGGAAACTTCGCCGCTGCTCTACAGCAGCGTACAACCTGGCATGTTACAGCAGAATGAAAACAACGCTAGTTTACATTGCTACTCAGGGCTGTAGTCTGCTGCTGCTTAGGAATTGATCTGTCTTGTTTACTTATCCCTGGGGCGGGAGTACCAGTCTTAGAAAGGGGAGGAAAGCAATCGGCTGTTGATCTGTCTGTGAAAGTCAGCTTCCTTACTGTGATACAGAAGTAACTCTGCTGAAGCCAGTGGGTGCTATATTCTAATAAAGAAAATAGCAATAGGGCCCAGTTTTTCTGCTACCATACACAGAGACACTGGTGCTACCCTGCTTCTACCTGCTGGAATTCAGTAGACACACAGAAAGATTCAGGTAACAAAGGGCATATTTGAGGTGATAAAGCACCATTCTTTAAGCAATTATCATGAACCACTTGAAATGCAAACATGAAAAGATTGACAAAGCATGAAATATTTCTTGCTTTTCTAATTTTGCATTGTGTTAGATCGAGTTTTCACTGATTTCTAAAAGGAGTATTTAAGTGCATAAGGATTAGATTAACTTTCACTGACTTCATTAAATCCTATTGATTTCAGTGTTACCCATGCTTAAGTTATGCATGCTTTTAAGTGCTGTTCTGAATAGCAAGGCATTAATGAGCCAGGGTCTGGATTTGTGTGTGCAGTTTAGAAACACATTTGGCAGCAGTCGTAGGCAAGCAAAGAATTCGCTGCAATGAATAGCCCCGCTGGTTGCAGTTTGTCATATTAATGTGCTGTTACCAGAATCATATGTGCAAACTGAGTAACTGATTTACCCAGGCAAACGTAGTAGTTGTGCATGAAAAATTAGGAGCCACTTACTTAAGGGAACTGTATGTTTTAGATGGAAGCTTAAGCATGCATTTTGACAACATTTGTTATCATGAATGTTACAACTAAGTGCAAGTAATTTTTGAAAAAATATTCAGGCATTAGATACTACCATTTTATCTGATGATATTATCAGTCTCTAGATACAGAAGTTGGTCAAGGACATTTATCATCTTTCAAAAAATAGAGTAAGGAATGTTTTGCATATGAAATTAGCTGAAAATTAATACCCAGTTGCTCTAGTCAGACTTATTAAGTTCTGCAGAGATATATGTTGTGACTGCTAGTACACTTATTTGGGAAGTGAAGTTATTTTTTCAGAAGTAATTCTGTAATGTGAGTTATGGGTATGACTTACTTTTTACCACCTACTGGTAACTCTGTGGTAGGTTAAGCTTTATGTATTCTCCTGCATTTGTATGTAGTTGAACAAAAAAGAAATGTGTAACTTTGAAAGAGCTGCAGTGATTTATTTTACAAATTAGCTCATACCTTTGGGATCCTACATCAAAATTACTGTGAATAAGGCAGATTTATTTTCCTGTGTGTGTGTTTATGCAATTGCATAATTTGCAAAGAATTGCAAAAAGTAAACAGAAATAGACAGATGTGAGCTGAAGCTGGCTCTGAGGAAGAGAAGTATAGAACTTGAGGCTGTGGTCTGTTAGCACCACAGGAAGAAGGGAGACAGTTTCAGTTGAAGGAGGAAGCATAGAGGAAAGCTTGTTTCACCAACATGCAGGTCTTGTTATAAAGTTGGCACTGGGGGAACGTAAGTAGCGATCTTAAGACTGGAAATCTCTTCTGCGTTCAGCAGTGTAAGAGGATCCAATAAGGTTTGTGAAGCTGAATAGTATGTAATCAACTCTGGGCTGATGCGCAAATTACTTTCTGTGTTTGAGCAAACTGAATTTTAAGGAGCTGGGATTTAGAGTCAATAAATAACGGACATTTATATGTTACTTGGGAAGAGAGGGCAGAAGCAAGGCCATTCAGGCAGGACAGCATAGTTTGTTTCAGATGCGAGTATTCCTGTGCATATTTTTAGACTTCAGAGAGGTGAAAATAGAAGTTCAGTGACAGTTTGGACATCTGCAGTCTGGCATTTTGAGGCAAATTTGAGTGAAGGGATGCAGAAAGAGCAATTAAAGACCTTGAGGGCAACTTCTGTCAGTGAAACCCTCTTGTGGGCATCACGCAAGAAAGAAAATGCAACAAATAAGAAATAACTGTTAAGGAACAGAAATTAAGAGGCAAAGCAGAGAAAAAGAATGTAAGAATTCTACACAGAATTATACTCAAGGCTGTTTTGATGAAAGACGTAGCTAAGAGTGTTGGGAAACCAAACGAGTTAAATTGATAGAGATACTCCACTACGAAAGCTCAGGGATTTCCATTGTTGGCCACAAATGAAGAGGAAGAGTTAGATAGGTAGGAAATGCAACCGTCTGATTAGGACTCTACCAAACAGCGTTTGGTAATCAAGAAATAAACCATTAACGTTAAAAATCTAGATGAGAAGGAATAGAGAGGACAGCATGTGGTAGTCACCCATGCCCTCAAAAGGTGGGCAGCTTAGTGCAGAGGAACTGACAAAACCTGAGGGGGCCTTCCAAAGCAGTTCTGAAGGAACTGTGTGCAGGGAGAAAATACAGATGAAATCTAAAACCACCAACATTCACCCACAGTGAACTGACTGAATGTGTTACTCATCTATTGCATTTATGCAACAATTAAAAAAATAATATTTCAAAATTATTTGAGTCATGCTCAGACACCACCAGCAGCTAGTAGTGGCTCGGAAGATTGGTGGCTTCTGGCTTTTACACAAGCATAACGCGTGCTAACAGCACGTGCATTTCACCAGAAATTCTTTCTCCCTTTCCCCCGCACTTGAAAAAAAACCCCAACCCTAAACCCACACCACTCATTCATATTTCAGTTCCTTGTGTTATTTTTACAGGAAGTTTAATTTGGCCTGAAGTTTAAGTGAGACTTAAAATGTGGTATTTATAGTCTTATTTTGGAGGAAAAGGTAGTTCTTGCCAACCTTTAAAATAGGTACTCTGTTAAATTTATGGCAAAATAAAAGGCTTTAGGGTACCTCCTTGACTCCACTGAAGTTAGTGGGAACTGAGACAGAGCAAGTCTTCACATCTGGCCCAAAAAAAGAATTTAAAATTATCAAACTGAAATGAATAATCATGACACCAGAATTTATTTGCTGATATCTCTTGAATGAATTGGGCAACAAAATGAAATGGAAAATTTAGTCGTAGTTTATTCTGTGGCCTAGATAAATAAGCAGCAGTTGACTAAAGACGAAAATAGCTGTGCTTAGGATTGCTTTCTGTCTGTCTCAGTCCACACTACTACCCAATGGGAGTGCCAGCTTAAATACGTTCAGAGAGGAATGCTTGGAAAAGTGGTAGGTCTTTGTTGATATTGATTCAACAATAAACTGACAATCTTGTTTTTAGTGGCACTTGTCTATACAGGTGTACTTGTAACTTTTGTTTAAAACGATTACTATTATAAAGAGTAGAAAGTTTTTGCTTCTTTTTGGCAACCTACTCAGGCTCTTATCTTCTGCACTTCATTGCCCTAAGTGTGTATGAAAGCGACTTTCTCAGCCTGGTGTAACTCCTCACTGTCTACGTTTCCTTCTTGCCTAGTAGGGAAGTGTTATGTAGCAGACTGAAGTCCATGGACATGGCTTATTTCAGTCACTGTAAATGTGAGCTGATCAGAGGGAAATGATGTTCCATTGGTTGGTGTGGTCGGTTGTGGGGGAATTTTTTAATTGTCAGGATGCAAAGCATATTAGTCAGGAGACTTTTTTCCCCACTACTTACAAGTCTAATTGTGTTAAAAAAAAAGGGATAAACTCCATGTGTTTGTGTGTGAGCAGAGCAACTGAAATATCCTATTCTTCTGTTCTATCTGGAATTTTGCAAGAAAATAAGTAGAGTGGAAAATGCAAAGAAAAAACCCAGTCACACCAGCATACATAGTGTATGCCTAGACTCATGAAACAGCTGAAATAATTGCCTGCTATTAAAAGAAATGCTGGAAGTCAGGCTCAAGCTTATTTTTATACCTGGATGTCATTGTTGACCATGTTCAAACGGAACCCTTTGGGAAGGGAGCGTTTGCAGGCTGCCGATGGCAGAGCCTGAGCCAGCCCAGCCCTCTGGGCCTGGTGACTCTGGTGGAGGTCGGTGGGAAGGGCGTGTAGATGTGGCTGGTGGAACCCCAGCTGGGTGTGCAGACTTGGCTGAACGCCATCTGCTTCTTAAGTCCTGAGCACCGTGCAAAGCCCCGCTCAAGGTAATGGGAGAATATACAAATTGCTTGGTGAGGACGCCTTGATTCCGGATAGGAAATGCTGTGGGATGTATCTGTAGTGTTGGCTGAGCTACAGATGTTGCTAAGCTTACTGCAAAGCGCTTTTCTCTTGTATATAGAAATTCTTCAGTAGTAACATTGTGTTGAATTTCAGCAGCTGTGTATAAATAAGATGCCTAATACTTAAGTAGCCAGAGTTGCACAGAATGCACTCTAATAAACAGGATTTCTTCAAGTAGAGTGTTTGGCAGCAAACATCAGTTTCCAAATACCTGTTGAATGTGCAAAAATAACATTTTATGATGACTTTGACTTTATGGCTAGTAGTTTGCTAATCATTAGGATACCTTCCTTGTGGTAGTAGAGATTCTTGAGCTGTAGACTGCTGAGGATCTGAGATCTCCTTTAACTGAGACTTTTAAAAACAGAAGAGAGGGATATCTGTGATATGATTTAAGTACATTTCTTAATTATATCTTGAGACTAGGAGGTAGACTAGATCAGAAGTTACCCACCTGTATGTCTTACAAGGCATTAAATACTGCATAGTATGGAGCTAAGTTTGTTGAGATGTATTGGACTAGATGATCTCTTGAAGATCCCATAGATCTGATTGCTTGATTTAATAACATGGCCTATGTTATATGTTTCACATCTGTAGACAGTTGTATATCATTTGTTTTAAACAAATGCTGATACCTAAGTTTTTTGTTCTGGTACAGTATCTGACCTACTTGGTTAACTGAGAGAATTAAGGAAAACACCTGATTCCTAATACAAACGTATTTCACCTTCTGGATTAGAGGAACATTTTCATTTCTAAATGAAATTAAGATCTCATTTATTTCATTACTGAATTTTAGAAGGCTTTTTGTCTTCAAATATGAGATCTTTTTTCCTCTTTCTGGGCTGCTGCTAATTTACAATCTATGCAATTGAGGGAGGGACCAAGACTTTAAAGAAGTCAGCTAAACTAAAGTTGCCACAGATTCAGCTACTGAACTGTAACACTTCACACCAAGTTGATCCCCTGGTGCTTTCTGTTTTTTAAAGAATAATTATTGCCTAACTGTATCCCACTCCACAATATGGATTTTTCTCTAAAGTGCAGTTGAAATTTCATGGAAGCTTTCAAAAACATATTTGTAGTCATTTCTGTTTCTCTACTGTAGTTTAGATCACGTCTTTTTTCTGTTTCCCCAGTGACTTCAAAGTCATGAATTTGGTCTTCATAGTCTTCGTTTTGCTGCCATCAACTCTAATTAGACTTGGGTCTATGATGTCAGGAAGACAAGAGTCTCTGTCTAAATGAGCTCTTACACAAGGAAGATCTTTTTTTCTGTTTATGACCATAGTGATTAAAAAAGTAGTAATTGTTTCCAAGTATAATGTTCTAAAAGTTTTTCATGATGTATCAGTTTCTCTTCAGTCAAATCTTTCCATTACCCAAAGGCATACTTTTTGAAACATACTTTTTAGTAGTCTAAGCAGCCCCTTACCCTGATGCTTTAATTGAGAGGTGTTTCTGAACCTGAATCCTATTTCTTTGTTTCTGGACAGTGTTTATTGGGGAAAAAAAAAATCTTGCATTAAGTAGAAACATCCCTCTCTGTTGCCTTTTAAGATATTCCTTCAGACAGTTTTCAGAAAGAGACTGCACCGTTGTGTTAGGAAGATCCAAGAAGAGCAGTGCTGTAGATTTAAAACAAGGTTTTATGTTCTCTGGGGATATCACTGGCCGTATATATATAACGTTTAAACAAAAAAATGCCCTGATAATAAAGGGCAAATGCAGTCCTAACACTGGAGCAAACTCCTTCCACACTAACAGTTGCTTCTGTGGATGTGTTTATGGGAATTGCTGATTCTGGATGCTTTGAATCTTATGGAAAAGATGTTAGAACATCAGAGATGTATTTGCATAGTTCTTCCACAACCAAAACTAATCTCTTGTTTCTGTTTTAATTCTGTTTAATTCAACCCTGTTGAACAGCTTGGCTAGAATGCAAGCTACATTTTTGAGTGCCTTCTGACAGATTTCTGTTAAATTACGTCCTTAATACATCCAGTTTTATGATACAGCCTGTTGTTAGATTAATTAATATTACAGCTGGATCTAGTTAGTTTGCAAATTCCAAACGATACTGGTAGTTTAGAAAATGAACTTAAAGCCAGGGTAAATAGTAAATCCTGATTACAGGGTGTTGAAGTTATGCCACCCTCTGATTTCTGTCTAATATGTGTCCGTCTTGCTTAGCCACTAAGCTCACCTGAATTTTGCATCTGCATTTTGTCATATAGTGATAAACAACATTTTAGAGCATAGTAAATACTTTTTAGTTTTCCAGTAGGTTGGAACAGTATGTTCAGTAATAAAGACATTTATAATAAAAAAGACTTGGAAATGTTTAAAATTTTCGGCTGTAAAATGGTTTCCAGAGTTATGCAGGATTTGTTGCGCTCTGAAAATATTCCTGTTAGCTAATCCTACATCAGTAGAAATACATTTGTGCATGAATTCTTATATTTCTTCAAAAGCAATGCTTGTTTTTTATTGACATTTTAGAAGTTTGTTTTATGAATTTTATTTGTGTTGTATTGAGAGAGCTACAAAAAAAAGGCTTCCTAATTATTATTTCTTGGAGTTCTGTATTTATGCTCCATTTGGGGAATTAGCAATTACCTAGCAAATTCGACTCTGGAAGCAGAATAGACCGTAACTTCACATACTGAGACTATATCTGTACAGCAGGTTGGGTAATAAATGCTTGAAATGTTCTGAGTAGAAGTGAGTTGGATGTGTGCGGTCATGAAGCAGCATATTACAGTCAGTGTCACTACAGTCAGTTCAATGCTCCACCTGGAAAGTATTGAACTTTGTTGTTTACTTAGAACCTTGGCATTGCAGATTGAATGGTCAAAACCTGCTTTGAAAATCATTTGCTCTCTGCTTCGTGTTCACAGCAAAAGAGAATAGAAAGCAATAAATGGCTCAAGGTTAGATACCCAGTCCTTTTTTCCTCCAAAAGAAAAAAAATAAAAGTAATTCCCATGCCAGAATTCAAATACCCAAAAAGGAGAGCTTCGGGCAAAACATTGCTTAATAAGGGGGTAAAGAGTGTTGCCTTATAGTCATAGAGGAAAACGGTGAATGCTGGGATCTGTGCTACTGCCTATCAGTGACTGAACTATGGCTTTGTTTGTACGTCGCCTGTGACGCTGGTGTACGCATTTTTGATATAGCTGTGGTGTATTCCAGGTTTACCAAATTTAGTGGCAGGAATCATACTACATACATACATAGCTCAAGTGAAGGCATAGTGCCTGCGTGCTGATTAGGTATTAAAAGGGTTTAATATCCCAGAAACAGCACAATGTAGTGTTGTACAAAAACAGACTACTAAAAAGTGTCTCGCTCTTCCCACATGTATTGGGGTGGTGATTATTTTTTGAAAGTGCACCTGATGTTTGAACGGTGGTATTTGAAGCATATAATGATGCTGAAGGGAGGAACATAAATGGTACTATTTGTTAGGTCATTGCCATTTGTTTCAAAGTAAAGCGCTGTCAGCTGTGACCTGGAGTGGAAGAATAATGAGTATTCCTCTCTTTGCAGCTATATGCCAGCCAGGATGCAAACACGGTGAATGCATTGGGCCAAACAAGTGTAAGTGCCACCCGGGGTACACTGGAAAAACCTGCAACCAAGGTAAGAAAGTGAAGTCCAAGAAAGAGAATTTCTTCTTGAAATCACAGAAGTATTGTTGATCCCTCTCCCCGCAAATGCTGTGTGGGGTGCCTGCATTTATAGGGTAATGAACTCGTATACCAGGTCTGTTACTGCTGTAGCTATTCTGATCTTGGGACTGACATTTGTAGAGAGAATGACATCTGCAATGGCATAACACAGGGGAAAAACCGCTTTCATTCAGATGAAATCAATGAGATTAATGTAAACTGTGTATTTACATGCTCTTCTGAATCTGAATCAAATTAGTTTGATAATTAAATACAATTAAATCTTGTGGTCAGGATTGTTATTTCATAAAGTCACGATTTTCAGGTTTGGATAGTGAAATAATATTTGTTTAATTAAAAAAAAATTCATTCATGCATTCTCGATTTTAGCAATAAACTGTAGTGCGTACTTAAGAGTTGGAAACGTGAAGTGTTCTTTTACTGAATTATCAATATAGTTTCATTGTGTTTTTTTGCCAAAAAAGATCTCCAAAACATGTAACGGTATAAAGATCATAGAGTATAAAACAGAATTGTAATATAGGATTTATTAGATTTTGATGCCTAAGACATGTTCACATACAAAGATATCTCAATAAGACTGTTCTCTTCTCCAGTTGTCTCAGCCTACAGAAAAAGTTCATACGTTTTCTGAGGGTGCTGAGGAAGTATGGTTGAAAAGTGTGACATTTAGAACTATGTTGTTGTTCAAAAATGTGCCCTGGTGTTTGCTAACCTTCTTTTGACACATTGACTTTAGAGTGAATTATTTTTCTTTAAAAATAGGTACGTATTTATTTTCAGATTTGCTAATCCTGCCTGCACTGATGTGGAAATGAATGTTGTGTTTTTCAGTTTTGTTTTAAGTTTCATTTATTCTGTCACCTCTCAAATTATCCTGTCTCCTTTTCCCTTTACTCTGGGCTGACATTTTAAAGGATGGGTTTTTATGATTTTATTATTCTACACCTATTTTGGTCACTCTGGAACTTTTTTAGAAAACAATGCAGTGAACTAACGGTTGTTATATGTTTATGTACAGTTTTTATATGTACCAATTACTTTAACAATATCAAAAGAATGTGTGCAAATTGCTGGAGACTGCAGTCTTGAACTAAACTATTCACTTTCCAATAAATGCTAAGGAAGGAAAAAAATGTGGTGATAAATGATTAAAGGAAGTCTTTTAGGCGGTATCGATCAAATATTCTTGCATGGTATTGGTAGCAAAGTTGCCAAGGCAGATGTGCGTGAGGTTTCCGAGATGCCTGCTGACTGTGGTGTCCCAAATGTACACCAGTTCACGTCACTACGGCCTACATCTGTTCTGTTACATGGTGAGACCCCTGAGCTGTTCCTGGGGTCAGGGTATGTGTTTTTGCCTCATGCTGGTTCCTAGGATGAGACCTGAAGATGCGTAGTGGATGTAGAGTCTGCTGTTGCTGGGAGGAAATTCAAATCGCACAGGATAAGTATGTTGTTATTCCTTAACATAGCACCTGTCCTGTTCACTCCGTGGGCCATCTTTCTCATTTCGGTTCTAGAATAATAATGAGTAATAACAGAAAGTAATGGTTTTGGCAGAAGAAATGGTGGAGTTTCCCTGCAGAGATGGAAGTCTTTCTAGGATGTGTGGATGGTGCTGGGCTGTGAAGTATGCTCAGGTTCTTGGTGAAAGGCGTTCTTTGAGTACAAGCGCTGATAAACAGGCTTCACATCTCATCTGTTCATGGGCCTCGTGGATCAAGCCCTGTTCCAGGGACCAGTCCAAGAGAAGAACCCAGCCTGACAGCAGAGCTGTTGAACCCTGACTCTGTGATGATGCCTGGATGCTTGTCCTTTTCCAGTGGCACTGCCGCTGCTGTGGCAGTCTAGACCTTCCTTTAGGTCCCTCAGAAGTTAGGATTAGCTGATACTTCTTTTATTATGTTGCTATCATCAGCAATTAAATTGCAGTGACTTAGCACAAGAGCTAACCACATGCTCTCCCCCCAGCATTCAAATCTGCTGAACGGCTTTAGTGTTTCCCATCTAGCTTTTTGATCTAGGTTTACAGCTGTAACCAGTTAAGAAAAAAGCTGAGCAACTTGAAAGAAAATACCCTGTGCCAGCTCTCTAATTTATAGTGATAATAATGGAACTAATACTTCTTTCAAAATGTGTTCATCAGAAAATTGATGCCTGCTCTTCAATAAGATCTATGTTCACAGAGAAATACGAATAGCTGAAAACTTGTGATTTTTGCTAGCAATCTAAAGCATATGCAGGTTAACTTCATGTGGCTGGGAAAGGTTGTCTTTATGCAAAGAATGTAAGGCTGCTTTTCTGTAACTTGCTATCCTCTTACCCTGTTTGTTCCAGGAATGTGATGCAAAGTTTGCTACTTTCTCTTTTTGTAATGCAATTCTTGTCAGAACTTGGGAGAGTTTTTTTAGTTTATTGTTTGTTGTTTTTTTTTTTTTTTTTTTTTTTTTTAAAATGATGAAGTAATGCATATTACAAAGATCTGGTAATTTCATTTTTATTATGCCTTCTTCCCATCCTGTGAAGATGAGCAGCTATATACAAGTCCACCTGGTCAGAGCAGTGAAGCACTTCTGTTCCGCCCCCTGGATCATCACACAAGAAATATAGCATCAAGGGGTGAGATGGTCCTGTGTTGCAGGTCGCGTGCTCCTTCTACCTGCACGGCTTGAAGCAGTAATACAATTTCTTGCAAAGGGGTTGGAGGCTAATAGACTGATGGCTGTGATGCAAAAGCTGAACCTGCAGTGTCATTAGCATGCAGAGCAAATAACTGTTTGTATTTCCTTGATGATGTGTGCCTGTATTCTGAAAAGGCTTGACTCTCTACCATGCTCATGGTTGTAACTTGCTTTTGTTTCTTTCGTCTGCCCTTCTTTCAGGGCCTGCACTTTTTATTTGTTTCTGAGTTCCTTTGTAAAGTGAGAGCAATGGAAATTGGTTATCAGATTAGATAAAGACAAAACTGTGATTTACATAAAGCTGGAAGTTGAAGAAAATGAGGGTCGTTAACTTGTGCATTTGGCAGCTGTTGATTAATCGGACTAAGTGGTGTGAACAATGTGATGTATCGCTCTCTTGGGGCGATACAAATCTCCTCTCATAAGTTTGACATGGTAGTGTGATGATAGTTGCTGGAAATGAAAGCTGATCTACTCTGTATAGTATGGTGATAACAGTTTAATTTTTTACTTGTTTTCTGGTCCCTGGTTTTCTGTTTCCAAAGTCTGAGTAAATTTGGCATTGAGTATTTGACTTCTGTGTTGCCTGATCCAAGTTAGCTAATAGGCAGAAAAAGGCAGAAAAGGTCTGAGTGCTGGAATCTTCTGCAGAAGCTAATTAAAGAAAATAGCAGACTGTATTGCATCTTCCTAGGAATAAGTGCCCTGTTGTTAAGTGTGCACTGACGTCAGTCATTATCCAAGATTATGTGTGGTGCCATACAGTAGCCAAAGTCATTACATCCAGATTTGCCAGCATAGCACTCTTGTCCTTTCCTTGCATTCACATTTTCATTTCATTTCTTTAAAAATAAAATACCTGTGCTCAGCAGCCTGCGCTGATGTTAGACCTGCTTTCCATGGTGCCCAAAACTGTCAGTCTGCTTTCCTGTACAGTACTGTCTTATGTTATTTTGAAATTAAGAATGCTGGTTTTGCGTTGACTGTACAATTGTAGGCAACGTGGGAATTTAGGTGGCTGCACAATGAAATTCTCAAGTGCAGGACAGTGAGTGGACATTCTCGCAAAGAAATGAAAGGGATTTGTTAAACTTTTTAATAGTGTTGGGCTTTATATTTTAAATTCCAGTATGAGATTATAAGTGACTAAAAGAAATTATGATATTTTATTAAAAAGAAAAGCGACATAAAAGTGTTATTTTTATTACCCTTTGAGTTTATACGTGTTAGCTTTCAATTTTTTTAGAGGAAACTTCTGCTGTTTTCTTATTTCCTCTTTTGATGCATAGATATTTATACAGAGATGTCTTTATGGATGTTGTTCGAAATACACGATTGATAAGTAACCAACATTTCTTCAAGAGGTATGTTGCTACGGCTAATTTTTTGACTGCTAACATTAGCCTGAACCTCTTCTTGAAAAAACAGACCTTACTTAAGGAACAAGAAACGCACAAGCAGATAGAGTATATAAATAGCAGGAATGTTTCAGCTCTGCCCTGGTCCACGTGCAGTACATCCGGACTCTTCTTAGGGAAGCACGCTGTTACAGATTATGGGTGCGTGGAAGTGGATCAAGAGAGCTGTCAGCATACTCATGCAGGCCTTTATGTAGAACCAGCGGGACCTGCCAGTAACCGTACAATGCGCCTCCTAGGAAACCGAGTAGTGCCGGTCATGCAGTTTACGAGGATGTGCCCATCTGCGCTGGTGACAAGAAGAAAAGTTGCATTTTGGGGAAAATAAAATGGACTGAGCAGTATGCTTTAACACGCCTAACCTGTTTGCAGGCTGGCTTCTCTCTTAAGCAGCTGCAGCACTGCCAGTACTTGTTTTCCTAAGCAGCAGCATTCATTCTGACTCCTTAAGGTTAAAAACATCTTTCTCTCAGTAGCTAATTTCAAAGGCAAAAGTGGAAACCCGTGACACGTGAGGTTTAGGTTTAAGTGGAGTTGTGCCAACAGCCTATTTCTGCTGCCTTATGACCTTAGCTTGCTTTTACGTCAGCCAAGGTTAAAAAATTTGAACTTTTTCAAGGCACAGATGTTTTACTTTCAGCATGTTTTTTAACATGTGAATCAAAAGCTGCTGTTGACAGCATTTGTTCACAGGCAGAAACAGAATGAAGCGAAGACGATAGAAATAATTTAGTTAAAATTCCACAAATGAAAAGTGTGTGATGTGATATCCTAATACAGTTGATTGCACCTACTTTTTAAGATCAGGTTATTCTCAGACTATGTTACTAATAGCTGTCTATTTGTCAATACCAGAGCTTTCATTTCTGTACTAAGAATATTTTGTACCAAATGGTGGTGTAGTATTCAGAGTCCTATAGAAAGATCCAATTATTTAAGGCTCATAATATAATCTCAACTTTATGCAAGATGGTAAACTGAGAACAGTCATAAATTCTTATCGTTTTCAACTTTGGATCTGTGGTTGTAGCTCTAGAAATAAATGCGAGACAGTTCTTAAGGGTGAAGTCTGCAGGAGTATCTGAACTTAGGAGCTGAAGTGCAGTGGGATGTAAGCACTAGAAGTTAACACAGGCACTGTTAAAATCCTGCCCAGAGAACTTTGCCTCCCAAAATGCAAACTTTCACCTGTTTATTATTGAGCATTTTTATGTCAAGTTTTTTTTTTTACATGAAGATTTTCATAATGAAAACTTGCCCTTCCCCTCTAGCATAATCATCTGCTGCTTTTCCATTTGACCTATGCACGTACTCTGTCAATAGTCATGACTGTTAGCTGAAGATCCCGCTTTCACAGTAGAAAATGTACATCCCTTCTACAGCTGTTTCTCTCAAACCCAGCAGGTACACTCTTGTGATTGTGGCATTGGTGCCTGCTGGGAGAAGTATGTTCTCCTGGCAGCTCCCAAAGAGTGAGAGTTGAAAAGGGATGCTCTTTCTGCAACGCATGATCTGCAGGAAGACTGTGGAGATGGTCATCTCTCCTTGTGTCCAGGTTTCGGCTGGGATAGAGTTGATTTTCTTCCTAGTAGCTGGTATAGTGCTGTGTTTTGGATTTAGGATGAGAATAATGCTAATAACACACTGATGTTTTAGTTGTTGCTGAGTAGTGCTTACACTAAGTCAAGGACTTCTCGGCTTCCCATGCTCTGCCAGGTGCACCAGAAGCTGGGAGGGGGCACAGCCAGGACAGCTGGCCCAGACTGGCCAAGGGGCTGTTCCGTACCATATGATGTCAGTATATGGGAGGCAGCGATCGCTGCTCAGGGACGGGCTGGGCATCGGTCAGCAGGTGGTGAGCAATTGCATTGTGCATCACTTCTTTTGTATGTTCTTTTATCATTATTAGTATTTTCTCTTCCTTTGCTGTCCTATTAAACTGTCTTTATCTCAACCCAGGGGTTTTACTTTTTTTTTTTTTTTTCTCCTGATTCTTTCCCCCATCCCACTGGGGGGAGAGGAGGAGGGGCAGGGAGGGTGAGCAAGCAGCTGCGTGGTGCTTAGTTGCTGACTGGGGTTAAACCATGACACCTTGCTTGTCAGGCACGAGTCCAGCCCTTATTTTGGCAACTTCTCCTCACTGAAGTCCTGCCTACGCTCACCTGGTCTTCCTTGCCACTCTAGGAGCACCTTCCCCTTCAGGCTTCCTAGAAATATCTTGTTCAGCCTTCTGCAGGAAGACAGGGAGAATTATATCCCTTACCACTGCCCTCTCACAGCAGCGGGGAGCAGGAAGTATTCATATCCCTGAACTTGCTGCTCCTCCCAAGGCCTTGGAAAATGGAGTAAAAAAGGTCACATCCATCAGTTAGGGTAAAGGTTGTGGGGAGGGGCAAATACCTGTCTGCATGGCGCTCGCTCTTCCTTCACCCCACGAAGATGAAAACAAAGTAGGTCAGAAGATAATAAATGTTACGAGACACATAAACCCTGTTAGGAGCTCTCAGGAACAGCAGCGACATAACAGAGTGCTTATTACAGGCACTGGCAAAATCCTTGTGGCTGATTTTGGATTGCATCAGTGACTTGTAGTCAGATACATTTATTTTTCTCTTGATTGCTTTGCGTTTTATCAGTCATAATGAAAGGGAAAACACTTCTCAATTTTAGAATGCCATTTAAAAACACTTTGGCCTGAAAAAAATAAGATGAAGAATGTTGCCCTCCAAAACTAAGTGATTAAAATGTTTCAAGATGAATTTGAAATCCAAATATGAGCAATTTGAAGAATTCCAGGTGTAGCTGTCTAGAAGCAATGTTTTCTCTGACTTCATCTCCACAGTGAATGTAATTTTCTCTCCCTCCATTTACAACATAAACCTTGTTAAGGTTGCTACTTGTAGTCCGTAAAGCGATCAATGAATTACGGACTTCATTCTAACCAGGGGTGTATTTGTCTTTCTGTTTTAACATCTTAACTCTCAGCCTTCATATCTAGTCCAATGTGTTTCCTTCTCAGCTGGCATTTCATGAAGTGGCTACTGTGTTTGTGTGTCTGCCACACGGCAGGAGCCCCAAGGCTTACTTTTCTGCTCCATGGGTTAGGGAGTGACCCTTGATGAGAAAGTGCTTCGTAGTGGGAAAGCTCTTTAAAAAGTTCCTGGAAATAACAGTCACTCCTTTACTGTCACAGAGCTCTAGACGGCATTGTGCAGTATTAGAGATGAGGGTTGGTAACTCAGTTGTTTAAGTACTTGCTGGCTGGATTTGTGAATAGATTTATTATTTTCACCTCTATTGTCGACTTTACTCATCAGTATACGAATAACTAAGTAACAAATTATTCTGGTTTACCCAGGTAAGACCAACGCATATTCCTGGAAGAGAATTCTCAAGGAAATCCTCACTCAATCTTTACTTTTTGTTAGAAGCCTTGTATACTAATATAAAAATTGTAGGCTGAATATTTTCAGTTTAAGTCATGAATTCTGTATTAAGTTATAAATCTGAAATACTAGCCTTCGTGGATAGTCCTTGACAAATATCATGGATGTTAGATACTTTTTTTTTCTTCAGTATTTTCTAGATGGTAAGGAATACATTTTCTCTGTGAGATTGTTTAAAGTAGGTTAGCATCAGCTTTCCTACCTTCCTCTGCGACTAATTTTGAAGCATGATAGTGAATCACTGAATCGCTATCAGAATCACCGATAGTGATTGCAGCAGTGACATTTGCTTTCTCCCTCCTCCTCTTCCAGAGTTCTGGCTGGTCCTGGACACGGCATCAACATAAATAGTGGCAAGATGTGGGCAGCCTGAGCTTGTGCATTCCCTAATGAAACAACTTACTCTAATGCTAATACTGTCATTTCTGAAAGGATATCTGTGAAAGAGAAGAAAATACGCCACTTGGCAGGAACAGTGTTCATGCAGGATGTTCTGGACACTTGCTATCAGCTGGACTGCATATAAAAAGCTAATTGCTATAGTTTTCCTTCTTTCTCCAGGAACTTGAACTGGTAGTTTTTTCACACATACTTTGTATGTTTTCTTTTCCCACCCCCTTCCCCTGTACCCTTCATTTCAGATCTAAATGAGTGCGGACTAAAGCCGCGGCCATGCAAACACCGGTGTATGAATACCTACGGCAGCTACAAGTGCTACTGTCTGAACGGCTACATGCTTATGCCAGACGGAACGTGCTCGAGTACGGCAAGGCTTGTTTCTTTTTTCAAATTCCTCAAGATCCCTGCTTGGGTTGCCCTGGGAAACTTGAACGAAATGAAGTTCAGTCCCAAAGTAAAAGATTAATTGTGCTGGAAATTAGGCAGTTGCACAAGATGAGTTTCTTTTTTCTAATAAATTAGGCTGAACAAAACAAGAGCAAATATTTTGATTTTATTAGTTTTATTATGAGTTTCCCCAGAAGCATTCTTCAGTACTGTAAATCACTGCTAATTGGCCTCCAAGGACAAGTGCTTGCAGTTTTCATTGCAGCTAGACACCTGCAGTTTTGCTGTATTATGTCCTTATGAATGTAAAATCATTAAAGCTGCAGATGTTGGTTGTTTGACTGGTATAAAATTGTATTGTCATCTCTCTGGAGATCAGGTTCCTACTTGCTTCCATAAAAGTGGATACTTTGAGTGTCTGGACAGAGAGAAGGGGAGAGAAATTACCTTTAATTAGAAATGCTCCTATTTTAAAATGGCAGTACTGTCCAGGAGGGTTTGTGGTACATACTGGGCTTTATGTTCCTTGTGGAGGCTGCATTCCATTTTTTATTATTTTTTTTTTTCCTTCTTAGAGGTGCAATTTGTGGAAAGAAAAAATTTACTACATAGGCATTTGCTGCTTAAAGCCTGAATGGGTACCTGTCAAATTCAACAAGCATTTTTCCACTTCTATCATAATTATATGACACCTTAATTCTCCAAAGTTTTTAGTCATTTTCTGGTACTGATCGGGGTCCTTATCTAAATATGCTCAATTATTTTTCCCTAGATGCCCTTTCTTGCTCGATGGCAAACTGTCAGTATGGCTGTGATGTACTGAAAGGGGAAGTACGCTGCCGCTGTCCTTCTCCAGGACTGCAGCTAGGGCCTGATGGAAGGACTTGCGTAGGTAAGTGATCAAATGTAGATTTAATTTTTTTTTCTCCAGAATGTTTTTATCCTTACACTGAACGCAGTTCAAGAGAGTTTCAGATGTATTTAGAATGCAGTTTAATACATGCAGTTTAAAGGCGCTACTAATGAGAATTGAGATAGGCATGTTGCTCAGGTACAAATTTGTGAAAATCATTGAGATTATACTGGGACAAGGTGACGGTCTCCCAGTATTAATAGGATTGAAGCTACTGTCTTTCTTCCATACGGTGAAAACTCCAGATTAAAGTAAACTGAGGAATTTAGACTGTATAAAAGTGTTTTGTTCCCACGTTCGTGAACATGGAAAAGGTGCTTATGGTTAATCAGACTGTATTGTGCCACACTCCACTATGGTCTGAAGAAGAGTGTGATGTGTGATTTCATTAGTCATTAACTATACAACCTAAGTGGATATGATGCTCCAGTGATTTTATTATTTATATCCAATGCAGTGCTACCGTTCCATAACCAGTAACACTTGCACTGAAAGAATGTAAGAGAATGTGGATGCCCTAATTATCCATTTGGGTATCGTGACTGTCCGCAGGGGAGGTGGTTCTCCAAGTGGCTGACCCATTCTGACCGAGAATTTATTGGCAAAGCAAGGGACAGATTCTAGATCTTCTGATGTGAGGAGCAGGCTCACCTTTAAGTCAGAAGCTTTCTGAAGTGCATGATTGGTGTGTCTATGTATGCAAAAGAATGGGTGGAATGGGAGGAAAAAAGCCCACCATTGTCACATGCTGAAGGGATTGAATTGTGATTACTCACACTGTGGACATTATGGCAGGCAGAGATCTTTGGAAGAGACTTGTTCCATGCCATAGTGAGCTGAGTGATTTTAGAGTACAAATTCAAGGAAGTTACACCAAGCACAGAAATTTGCTGGAAAAATACTCCTAGTGTGCATTCTTATATTGAGGCAAACTTTATACTTTAAAACAAACAGAGTGCACTTTTAATGCCGAAGACTAGCACTCAAGCCAGTTATATGAAGCACTTTCAGTTCTTCAGTGTAGTTTTCAAAAAACCACTTTTTTTCCCAGAAAGGTGAAGAACTGTGTACCCACATTTCAGTTGGGTGTGCGTCATTCAGGTTGATCTCACAACCTATTTTTAAAATTTTCCACAAAAATTTCAGAGCAGCCTTGTACAATACAGAGAAAGTAGTCACAGCAAGAGATGTCTGTCCTTCATGGGTCATAACATGATCTACTCCCCTTTTTTGGTAAGAAGTGATTGTGAAACGCACACTTTTTGTATTATTTCTCTATCAAGTTTGAGTTGTACTAACACCAGTAAATACCTCCAAGAATTGAAGCTAGGCTAGGGGCTATTTGGGACTAGGACTGTGCCTTTTCCTCACATGTGTACAAGCCTGTCACTGCTGGGGAGGTGTCAGCTCCAGAGAGGGTCTGCAGTACAAATAGAAGTGTAGATGATGGTAAAAAAAATGAAAGCGTGCATTGGCTACAGCTCATGAAATCCTTGTTTGAGGAGAGTTTGAAAGACAGCTGGGAATGTAATGCTTATTTTTAGCACAGGTGGAAATTCCTCTAGGCATTATTCTATTCTTAGTTTAACCCATGCTGATCATTCACTTGTTAGAACGTTCCTTCCAGATAATCAGTGTAGAGCCACCAAACAATTTGGCTACGAAGGTAAATCATATAAACTAAACAACAATGAATTGAAAAAGAGTTCAGCAAAGAATTCAGTGAAAATATGGATTGACTAATTAATTGATTAATGACTCTTGAATCAATAAATCAATCAGTGTTGCCAGCTTTTGGGATTGGGATTTTCATTTAATGAAATTAGCAGTATACACATTTCAGCTTCAGAAGGTCTGAAATTATTTGAGGACTGAAAATAATTGTTTTCATTGTAAAATGTTCTTTCTAGTTGTCTTGGTTGTGTATAGAAACTTGAAAATATGAACTTGTAAACTTAAAAATCGTACTATTTTTAAGTCAATTTCATAGCTGTTCAGTGCTTGAGTTGGAAATATGGTCGTACTCACAGCAGGAGGGAAGCAAGACTTTGTAATTCTGCTTCTCTGTTGAACACTGACCGTGGCACGCGTTAGGTGCTGTCTGTATTACGTGCCTTCGGAGCAGCTCCCTGGCGCCAAGTCTGGGCATGCACCTCCATGGCAGACCAGGCTGAGATCAGAGTACCAATCACCCCCTCATGCCCTGGTTTTCATAGGAAGCAGGCATGAGCCACAGCATGTTGCAGCAGGCGAAGGGAAGCAGCCTTACACGGGTCGGGCCCAGGTGTGAATTGGCATGGGTCCATGGACTTGAAAAAAGCCACAGTCGCTGTACTGTTTGAGAACTGCAGGAAACTAATCATAAGCACTTGCATGCCAGCTTCTAGCTAATGATTGAAAAGTGTTTTTCCCAACAGTAACAAGTATCCACCCACCTCTCCTATTAAATGCAAGCAGCACTGTTACTTTTTTCCATTATTTTTGTGTCGGTTTTCAACAGTGTATTGATTAGCAGTTCAGTCCTGTATCTTTAGGATGTATAACTGCCTAGAAAATTAAACAATACCACTACAGTGCTCTCATCATCTAACATACTTCTTGCCTTTTGGGAATTTGCAAAAACATGAATATGTACAGAGGGAAAGGCAGGACAAGCTACATTAGGTTTTAAAGAATACAGTCCATGCCATGATGAGGCATATTCAGTGGCTAATCTTTTTCTTACTGAATTGCTTTTTGAAGTTGTGGTTTAAAGATAAAAACAACAACAAAGAACTCCAACTAACAGTAATCAAGAGTCTGAAATTTGCAGCCTTGAAATAATATTTTAATTAAGGACAGAAAATGGTGGCTTGTAAATTAAATAATGGTAAGGAACACGGTAGAATTTATAAAACCGTTAATAATGTACTCAAAGCCTAAAATTTTAATAATAGGTTCAAACCAAGAGGCAGATTTATAGGGAGATTCAGGCATGTGGAGAGGTGCCCAGTGTCGGCCTCATTTTCTTTCTCCGTCAGGCCTGTACCGCGGCATTGCAGAAGTGCTCCCGACTGAGAGCAAAGGAGAGCTGCTGTGTCAGAGCAGCCTGACCGGCCAGGAGCGTGGGAGGCAGCCCAGGGGCTGCATCCTTGCTGTCCTCAGTAATTCTTCATGTAGAGTGGGACAGTGCCAGCAGGAGCTACTGGGACAGCCCATCTAGCCAGTAATTCATGGCTTTAGGTCACTACTTTTGGCTGTGGGAAACACAGCTTGGAGCATTTGAAGTTGCATCTCCCCTGCCTCAGGTAGCTGCCCTAACTAACCAGCAGTTTTGTGGTAACATTTCTCCTGTGCTGTGCAAGAGACTCGGGCTTTTCTCTGCCTTGATCAGGCCTCTTTCACAAGCAGCAGGGCATCAATCACTTGGCTTTGTTTTGCACTCTTGACACCTGCAGCTGAAGTGCTCCTTTTGGGAAAAGAATTGCGTAGAGAGCAAAATCTTGCTTTCCCGATAGAGCTGCAGAGCAAAGGCTTGAGCTGTGCTCTGTAGATAACCAACAAACGTCTGGAGCGGCGTGCGTCAGAGGCAGCCATGCATGGCAGGCCTCTGCCTCAGCGAAGAATGAGCGTTCAAGCACTCAGCAGGCTTCAGCTCGGTTTCCAAGGGCTACAAAGTGAGTGGTAGCGCAAGCAGCTTTTGTGGATCAGCCTGACCTCATCTGAGAGTTTCCCAGACAGTGAAAGCAGCGCTGAGTGAGCATGGGCTGCTCCCTGCATCTCTGCCTGGCTTGTTCGTCAGCACGAAGAACAGCATCTTCCGGGAGATGAGGGGCATCAGACGTTTACTGAGCGTCACCTGTGTCTTCCCACTCCTCTGTCCTTGCCTGGACGTCGCGTGCTGAAGCACTGCTTCAGGTCCTCCTGGGAACCCCTGGCAGGGAAAATGGGAGCCATGTGTCTCAGAACCTCGGAGATATTTTAAGGTCGCTTAAGTAACCAACCTCTCTGTGAAAGAAGGGTCAGCTACAGCGCAGGCATTGCAGGATAACAGATTGCAAGCAGCAGGTCCTCAAAAGCATTTGGCCTGTGGTAACTGGCTGGTAGGAGACCCAGAAGTACCGCACCCCTGGCATTAGCTCGAACTCTCTTTGTTTAGAGCAAGTCCTGAACAGATGAAGATTTCCTGATAGGCTCAATGGGCAGGTCATGGATTAGAGACACCTGAGATTTTAAAAAAACAAACCACTTCCTGCTGCAGGGTGATGTACTTTGAATATGCACGTATGACCTGTGCTACAGGAACAATATTTCACGCATGTTTCAGAAAAAGAATTACTGGGGTGTTTTTTATTATTACTCTGCAAAATCTGCAAATTTTATCTGCAAATAAAAGTCTGCAAATCCAGGTGCTGTTTTTATAAGCAGGCAGGGCTTAGTGGGACAAAAGAAAATTATACGAATAACATGAAATAGCTTTTCTTCAGACAAATGCCATTACAGTTTTAAGGATGAGTGTTTTGAGGCCTTGAAGATGCTGTCGTGCATCCTGTGGGGAATTAGAGAACATCTCCTCTCCAAGGCGAAGGGTACCAGGATGGCAAGAGCATAGAGCAAGCATTCCAAATTCAGTAGCAATGCTCGTTATGCCAGTGCATCTCTTGTCACTCACAGTATTTGTAAAGGCTTCTGGCACACGAGGCATAAAAATTTGGGCTGAACTGAGATGGCACCGCCAGAAGAAGTGCTCAGGTATTACTGCTGGCTGACTAGCTTGTAGCCAAAAGGACCTTATCAAAAATACTTTGGCTGTTCTTCAGTTTTTCATTATGTGAAACCAGTTTAATTTAGATAGTATAGGTTGTATTTTAACTGCTGTTAAGAATAATACAGTTCCTTTGTTTCCACAGATATTGATGAATGTGCTACTGGGAGAGTTATCTGTCCACGGTTTAGGCACTGTGTCAATACCTTTGGAAGCTACATTTGCAGGTGTCATAAAGGCTTCGATCTAATGTACATCGGAGGCAGATACCAATGCCATGGTAATAACAACTTATTTCTTATGTGTATGTAATAGACCTGCATGTTCGAAACTGAAATTAATGGTTTAAAGAGGAATATTTGCTTATTATGGCTGAAATGTCAAAGCAGGTTGTTTTACATTGCACTGCATCTGTATTTTAGGAAAGAGTGGATTATAGAAATAGACTGTGGAAAAGAAAGCATATATGTGGCCCCCATTCTTGTAACTGGTTCTTCTGTGGAAGCTAGTGGGACACCAGAGCTGATGACCCCAGGAATTCCTTTCCAAGGCCTTTGTCCCCACAAGTTTCACTGTGCACAGGCAGTTGCAGGTTTGGAGCAGCATTTGAGCTTAGGCTATGTCTGAGCTGTAACGCAGGTGTGCTCCATGGCATGCCCCAAGATCCAAGATAAGAAAATGTGGCTAGAGCACACCCCAGATCCTTCCAACCCAGGCTGCCCAACTTTCCTTCCCCTGAAGACAGGTGGGGAAAAGGCAGAGGTTGGGGAATAACCTGTCTTTGTCTGGACATGAGACTGGAATGCAGCTGGTGTATGCCCTTCAACAAAGATGTTCCCAGGTCCCACTATGTTAGTTTCCCAGGGCCTCAACTGGTTATGATCCTTTCACTGAAAAAAGGATCATGTGGAGATAATGAGGCGTTGCTTTATGTTTGTTTAAGTATATTTTTTGGAGAGAAAACTCTGTGCAGAGCACTGGAATTTGGCAATTTTTGCTTGCATCACTAACAACAAACATGGAAATGCCATAGAAGACGTTTGAAGCAGTTTCTACTTGATGTAGAAACATCTATACAGATGTGTAATAGAGGAAGCATTTTATGAAAAAGCAGTTCAATGCCTGTGTGATTAAGAACATACATATTCCCATACTTAGTTTTTCTTTTCTTATCATGTCACCTTTAAGAAGTGGTTATTAAAATTGTGATCTCAGCTGCAGTCTACCCACAGCACATGACTGAAGCTGATGCTAAGGTATAAGCTGAGCAATACCAGAGTTGCCCAATAGTCCCTTTTACCCTGACGTTTGTATCACCACATTGATTTGTGACTATCTTCCTTGTTCCACTGGCAATTTAGTTTTATTGTATTTTTCAAAATTAATAATATTTTCCTAATGACCATACTACTGTTTGTGTTTTTCCAGGGATAAGTGGAAAGTCAAGTTTCTTTGATGTAAATGATTTTTTTAATGTAACTTTCTGTTGCAGATATAGATGAATGTTCCCTTGGCCACCATCAGTGTGGCAGTTTTTCACGATGTTACAATACACCAGGATCCTACAAATGCAAGTGTAAAGAAGGGTACAGAGACAATGGAACAAACTGCATACGTATGTAATGCTCCTTTTAAAAAAGGAATTCTGAAGTAAATGTGTCCCATGTTGTAAATTTTGAGATACAGCACTATGAGGCTCAGTTTCTTTTAACTATTTTAATACTTAATAAGAGGCCAGGGAATGTAGTCAGTTTTCTGAGTCTTAGCATGCCTTGGTAAAAATACCTTTCCCTGAGACATTTTCATAATTAGAAAGAAATTCACCTCTCCCTATTCACAGCTTCATTCTAGAGATTGCTTCAGGATGAGACCAACTGAGTAAGCAGGGTAGGTCTGGTCAAACAGTACGTATTACTCATACCCTGTTGTTATGTACACTCTGCCACTGGCCCGTTTCAGCACCTCACCCCATCCACTCCCCACTGCTCCCCAGATGCGAGCAGAGCCGAGAGGGAGGATTTCTGTGGAAGAATTCCCTGTTGGAGAATTCCCTTCCTCACCTCTCTCTTGGGAGAAGCAGCCATCCCCCTTGGTACAGAATAGGCCATTGGAGCTCCCCCATATTTGACATCCCTCAGGACTGTGCAGCTCTATGACATCTGCTGAATCTTTTCGAGGACGCTGTGTTCATACGTGGGTTCTGGTCTTCGGTGACTCACTGATCTCTTCAAAGAGCAGTACCATTGCCGATGTGTTTCCTTTGGCTGTAGCTGTCACGGTGACGTGATGTGGCTAAGGTGATCTTTCACAACCTGCGTGCTTGCAATTGTATGTGGGCACACTTCACATGTGTTACTGGGGCATAGTCCTAAGGTGCACTTTATATTTGAATATACCATAATGTAAAAACCGCAGGGTATAAAAAAAATAGTAATAAAGAGGTGGCCGGAGAGAAAACCTTTTTACCTGCTATCATCAAACAATTCATTGTTTAACAAATGGTAGTTCTTCATTTTAACTGTGTGTTATACTTGAAACACTTGTACACAAAATATGTGACTAGAGTTCTTATTGGGCCTCTTAAGATCTCCAGCGAGACATAAAAGGCTTATTAAGAAATAGAAAATTATATATAGCAAAACAGATGTTCTTGCATTTCATGTCTGCAGAAACTCACAGTGTGAAACCAAGTTAAAATTTGTTGTCCTTTATGAACTGTTGGGGAAGATGGTACTGTAGGCACAGTCACTGTGGTACTAGGTGGTGCTCAGTTTGCCTTCTCCTTTTTGTGGAGGTTGGAAAAAATGCCATTTACTTAGTTTCCTAGTGTTTAGCAAAGGTAAAGATCTAAATGAAGGCTATTGGCTTAGGTTCAATCTCTGTAAGATTATTAATGCTTATTGACAAGGAGAAAAGTTTAGAAGAAGTGGAGAGGTCTGAAAGATAACTTTCTTAAGCCAAAGGTATCTGCCCATCCATGACCAAAATGGTTGTGACATTGGGGTCTTACTAAACTCGCCTCCGCTCCCGAGTACAAACTTGTCCGGTTTAGAGGGCTGCTTAGCCCACATCTTCCTGTCCATGCTTTTTTACTAACAGTGCTTTTGGGTAAGTTTTACCACCTCTGAAAGAGGGTTGATGCTTCAGAGGAGGTGGGGATGGAAGTCTCTTGGCCTTCAGTCATTCTGAATCATCTCTAAACTGCTGTAATGAGAAGTACCGTCTAAAGGGATGCGATAATTCAGGAGTGCTGATGCTAAAGTATGTTTCTAATTAGCAGAAACATTCAGAAGAAGAGAAATTATTTCAGCAAAGACTCTCTGTGTCACAATGACATATATTGTTAAGTTTCTGGAGCGAGAGACTCCTATGTCCATTTTGGTCCCATTTTGATTCTCTTTGCAGTTATTCCTAATGTTACGATTGAACCACCTGGTCCATATCATATATTCAAGGGCAACAGCACGCACCCTAAGGGAGGCAGTGGTATAACCAATAGGATTCCTGATGTTGGGGGCCCAAGGAAACCCCTCAGACCACCATTTGTACCTGCTGTTATTACAGAAAGGCCAGTGACCAGGCCAACAACTCGACCTACACCCAGGCCAACAACTCGACTGACACCAAAGCCAACCACTAGGTATGTGCCAGTGACAAGGCCAGTAACGAAGCCAGTGACGAGGCCTCCACCTCCAACACCACCTCGGCCTACAACGTTAAGACCCACACTACCACCACAAAGAACTCCTCTGATAACAACTGAAGAGCCTTCACGTGTTCCCATTGAAACTACATCTTCCCAAGGAATTACAGATGACAACAGGATCCAGATAGATCCTCAGAAACCCCGAGGAGATGTGTTCAGTAAGTAATTTTACATGTCCTTTTGTTTATCAGAATTGTAGATGCAGTGAGGTGAAAGCATGCGCTGTACTGTTTGGGTTTTTTGGAACACTTTATCAGTGAGAACAAAGACATGAAACTGAAAGCGTTCATATGGAAAAGCTGCACAAATAATTGATTTTATGACCTAACAAAAATGTAGGGAGGAAGTTCTGGATCAATTCAACCAAAAATTTCAGTTTTTCTTCCTGAAATTACTTGTGCGTATATCATCCTGTATAAGTGCTTAACCTAATTATGCTTTCAGATGGAAGTTTTGGAGAAAGAAAGACATTTTATTGAAAAACAATGAAATGCAACATAACTCAAAAATAGTTAATGGATTCATATTCAGGGAGTTGAGAGTCACTCTTAGACAGCATATTTCCTTAGCTTTAAGAATGCTAAGAAATGGGATTACCCAAAGACTCTGTTATGTCACCTTATTGTATGAATTCAAATAGTCTTGGGTGTTCATGACTAAGCAATGGCAAAATTGCGTAAAAATAGCATAGAGGCTAATTTTATGGACTGCATCTATGAAAATGGATACATGAAAAGCTAAAGATACTAAAGATTCTCATAGCATAAACACACGTCATTTTAAGAAGCTTCTCTGAAAGCTACAGCGCCATTTCTGCGCCAGCTTTAGTGCATACCGCAGAAGACATTACTGGCACATGCAGAGTTACGCATATCTGCCAAGAAATACTCAACACCCGATTTCATCTTCAGTTCTGCTGCTAATTTTAGAGATGGGGAGGGTGTGCTGGATCAGCCCTTCTCCTTCAGCTTGATGTACAATAAAGCTGCTGAAGCAGTGTAGTAGGAGGAAAAGTTTGCTGCCTCAGAGCAGGTGTACAAGCAACGTGGGAGTTTTTTTCCGGTTGCTTTGGCATCTGTGCGGTAACTTCTTGGGCTGTGTTCTCTTAGGTCATTACGCAGTGAAATACTTCGTTCCTTGTAAAAAATGGTTTGTTTTCCCTGTTGACATTTTATCTGTTGTAGACAGTTTGGTAAATTTAAAAGGGAGACAAAAGCTGGCTTAGAATTTGGGAAGATAAATCCTGGTACTGCTCAGCGTGCTTTTGGCTTTTTCAAGGTTATTTTTTAAACAATCTATATTAAGTAAAAATAGGAAAACATTTTTATGTAAAATTCTAAAAAGAAATATAGTAAAGACTCCCAAAACTTAATGGGAACCAATAGTTAAAAATACAGAATTCTGTGGAAATTATTCCAGACTCTAGCATTGCACTTCCCAGGCTGTCTCGTGTTGCAAGTGTTCTCTGGAATTCTAAAGCAGAGGGACAGTTTTCAGTTATTTTCATGACGTCATAACAATCATCTGTATAAAGCTTATTATTTACAATTAGTCTTTCTCTATTGTCCCTAGAGGCTCTATTTTGAAGCTAATGCTTTCAACATGTGTGCTTCAGATACAAGGGTTTGGCAAGTAGGGAAGTTAAAGTGTTTAAGTTTGTTTTCTGACTGTAAGCTTACATTATGGTACATACAACAAACACAGGAGAAGTTGATCTCTGCTAAGTGTTTATCAACTGTTTAGGCCAGCTGCCACCCTTTGAGGTTTGTGATACACATACCTAGCTTCAAAGGCTTCAGCACACCATACAGCGGGATTCCAACAGCTCAAGCATCAGCAACTGTTCACTGGCTTCAGTAGGTAACACCGGGAGAAAGAGCTCCTCAGATCAAGTCAATAGATATGTGTCTTTAATCCCATATTATTTCTTCTTCTGTCCCCTGCCAAAGATACACTTGTGGCACATGTGTGACATAACTGCGGGACAAGGCGGACACTCCACCTGTGCTACCTCGTCAAGGAAAGCATTGCTTGTAGAGGAAGGTGTTACTTTTACCTGTTGAATCCTGTTACTGCAGGAGTTTGTGGGGAAGGGGAGAAGTTACAGTTCCTCATGTGGGACATCTAGCGTAGCAGGTAGAAAAGTTACAGCCACATACATTACTACAATGGGATGCGCAGGGCATGACTCAGCTTGTCCTTGCCTGCTCTGAGACCTGCACTTGTAAGGATGATACAGAGATACTCAGTCATCCCCAAATGTCATCACACCAGAGATTCATGGGAGCGATGCTGCCAGGTGCTGAGTTCCTGGGCATTAGCTGGGCTGCAGAACTGGCTGCATGCGTGCCCTTGGCCAGTGGCAAGTGCAAGATCAAGCGCATTAGCTCAGATGCCTTTCACGTTAGCTTACAGATGGCATGTGCCGGGCGGGTTAAGCTTCAGGTTCCTGCTGGTGTGCTGCAGGCCAGCCCTGCCCCTGCTCCAGGCCCGTGGGAGGGCAGTGCCTGACTCCGTTAGGCTGCAGCTGCTCTGCGTGAGGCACCGCAAGCTCAGGACGGCAGTGCTTCCACCAGGCGTAAGCCAGGGCCTCTCGAAAAGCATTCCTCACAGCCAAACACAGTGTTAACAACCACGATATTAAGACGATACAGAATTTTAAACTGAGATAACTAGTAACATTTAGCTAACCTCTGACGTGCTTCTTACCTGCCGTGTGAGTGTGCCACCCCCCAACCCCACAAAAACGTTTGTGGATTTTTCACTTGCCTCTGTATTTCCTCAGGGAAGGGGCTTTTTCAGCTAATTCCTTCAGCTTCTTTAAAACTGTGGCTGTTTTAATCTCACCTACATCAGGCATCTTTGTGGTATTCCTGGGCTGTGGATATGAGCTAATTTCGTTTGGCTTATACTGAGCCTCTTTAGCTGCATTTCCCTATGTCATCTCCTTCTCCAGTTGAGGCAGCAAAGCAGCTCAAAAATGAATTTGCACTGTGGTCCCCATATGCCTGCCTGAAAGGAGGAAAGAAAGCCTTGCTCTAGCCTTCTTTACTTGTTTCCCACGGGAGAATGCAGGCAGCGATTCGGTCATCTTATAACACTCATTGTCTTGGAAAACAGAGGAGGATCCACTCAGATCATGAAGTAGGACTTAACTTCAGTTTTGTAAAGTCTTCAGAAGAGTTACGGTGTCTTCTTAGATGGCTGCTTCCTCACGCGTCGCCAAGGGCTGTTGTATCCCAAAGGGTCACAAAAGGTAGTGTTTTATCACACGAGGATGGGCAAAAACCCAGCACGGAGAGCACTGTAGCCAGCAACCACTGGCAATTCTGATCTTCCAGCCCTTAGCATCTGCTGCAGACCTCAGTATTTAAAACTGTGTTTTTAAACTAGGTTATCTTGTGATGCATGGACTTTTTCCTTCCTTTTTTTTCCCCCCTCAGGCTCTGAAGCCGTAGCCAGCTTTGACAAAGCAGCATGACAGTAAATGCTGCTTTGCTTAGCCATCTGAATAGGTGCTATTGCCTAACTGCCATTCTGTTAGGCAACCCATGGCAAAGGCGTAGTTGGTGGCTGTACCCTGATAGAAGTCCTAGTGCGCTAGACCAAATCATGCAAACATACTGGTGGTCTAGGACTGGGCCAGATCAGGAGAGGAAACGTGCCTGGGCAAGTGTACTTTTCTCTGCAAGCATCTCTCAATTTTTAATTTTTCATTATTTAACCTTTTCCTGAGCTTACCCTTGGTGACTCGTTGCTCCTCATTTTCTCCCTTTGTGATATTTGACCTGCCCTCCCACACGCTGAGTAAACTTGTCCTAAGCTTTCACTTCAGAACACTCTTGAATGTGCTGCTCAGCTTGAAATCAGCTGAGGACCGGTAAAGTTGGTCTGTTCAGTGGTGACAGAGCACAAACGATAGTAATGCTGATAATGTTATTTAAATACCTTTGCAATTTTTGAAAGGTATTGGGTGGTTGTGTTTCTTTAGGTGTTTTACCCCTTTTCTAAAAATGCCTGCAGTGACTTTGGGGAGCTGCTTTCTCAGAGAAGAAAAAAATGAGTATTTTTTAAAATGGAATTCCTACACTTGGCCTTTGAACCACTTAGTCAGATGCAGACAGTGGAATCTGGCACCAAGGATAATCTTCTCCTGTTATGGATATGGGGGGAATGGCAATGAGGGAGGAATGCAGCGATGGCTTAATATTTAACTCTTTCAGGACTGATACAAACTACAGTGAAGTACAGAGGAATCTTTTCTGGTTACTCAGATGGATAAAATCTCTAACAAACAGAACATATTTCTCAATAAGACTATGAGTTTCTGCTACCATCGGGATCTGGGTGATAATATTAAAAACATAAACTTAAAGACAAAGCATAATAGTAGATATCAGCAGAGCAAGAACAAAAACCCTTATCTGTATTAAGAGATAGTTCAGCAATTTTCCTTCTTAGCCCTTAGTGGAGCTGAAAAGATAGGAGACTTTTCTCGTAACAGCTATTAAAAAAATTTAAAGATTGGATTAAAACTTGATTCTTTCTGCTCTCCCTTTCAATGACTGAGAAGTCCCTAGTGTAGTAAATGCAGTTGTGTGATCCTCGAAGCTGTTGAAAAAAGGGAGATGCTAAAAGCAAAAATACCGGGTTTGTTATTGCTTGATATCATTAGAGTAGCATCATTTTACAAGAGCATTTCATTTGTCTTCACTGGTCTAGCACCTATTAAAATGTATTTGTCTTAATATTTAAGCATTTAATAGAGGCACTTTGGTCCTGTTTGTACTCTGGAGCTAAATCATAAGATCTAGGAGGCTTACAAATGACACCCTCCATCAATCTTCCAGCTAGTTTTATCCCCAGATCTGATATGCAAGCTTCTGTAGACGACTTATTTTAGCCGTGTTTCCCTGAAACTCAGTTGTGACTCTGCACCTCCCGAATAGCTGCTCATAGAAAAGCAGGCAGGTTACTCTTCAGAAAATCTTCTGGGAAGATATAACTTTAGGTCAAAGTTAACGAGCCTTGTAACTGCCCGAGAAGTGCAAGACTGGACTTTAGAGTGGTCGCACAGTACCACCATCTCTCCCCTCTTATGCAAACGGTACCGTAGAGGGCGGGACAGTCCATGAAAGCCCTTCCTGAAATAATGCTCACTGCAGAATTTGAATTTGCGGAGTTTTAGGCAACAGATCCTGGACGCTGCAGGTACCCAGCTAAAAGGGTGACGGGTGCGTCTCTGCTGCCCCTTCTTTTTAGCCCAGCATATATCAAACTCTTGGAAGGACTTGGAAAACAGGACGTATTCTTGTTTATGAAGTCTGACTGACCTCTGGACTACCCTTCCTTTTAGCTATTTTCTACTAGTTCTGCATGAGATCTCATCGCTTGTGGGGTTTTTTTGGAAGTGGAATCTAACAACTTTCAATCGTAACTATTCAGTCAAAAAATCTTTATCCTTTGTTGTTGTTGATGATGTTTTTAACGAACGGGAAGCTTGGTCATGATTATTGTGTGGAGTGGAATTGCATAAGAACGCAGTGTGTGTTGTAAGGCAGAACACTGCGTTATTAATAGTAATAACAATTACTAATAAGATGAAGCTGCACTCCCCGTTTTGTTTTGGTTTTGTAACACCAAAACAGTGATTATTCTGTAGTTACAAATAACCTGACATATGTACACACCATCTCTTACACTCCCAAAGTCAGCAATTAGCAAGTAAATGAAAAAAAGTCCTAGTGTTTTCCCAAAGGATTAAAAAGCTGAAAAGAAATCAGTCTTAGGCGGTTATTAAATGTTCCCCCCCGCATTCATGCATCTATGAAGAACTTAGCTCATGAACTTTGAGAATATGGTACTGTTGATGTATTGGCTCACTCGGAGCTTATACAATTCTCCAAGAAAAAGAAGCCAAGTTTATATTTAACAAGCTTTATCAAACCATTGAAGTTAAGTGAAAAGCACACTGATACGCTATATAAAGTACACAGAAAGGGCTTGGAAAGCTTGCAGAAAATAATTGTGCCAAATACTTTCTCCCACGATCGCCACTCAACATATTAGTCATTGTAGCAAAAAGAAGCGTACACATGGATCACATTTAGAGTCCTGCATCTCTTGTTTCATATCAAGTGCACATTCCTCTAATTAGGTCTGAGCACTGGTGTGACTGGTTTAAAGCTCTGCAACACGTTCTTCTTGAAGTTCATAATAACAGGGCTTAGAGAGGACTTTAGAGAAAGGTTCTGAAGAAATATTTTATTGTAGAGCTGTAATTATAGGCAAATATCAACTTTAATTTGGAGAATGCTTCTATGTGTGCACAGACGTAACTCAGATTTGTATGAAATAACCGTGCGTACAGTATATATGTACGCCGCGCTCAGCAGTTTTGAAGCAAATTGCCGTTCTTCATTGCTTGTTCTTCATAGCGTAGGAAACGAACAGGATCTTTTCTCCCTAGCGCAGCTGGAGAAGAGGAAAGGCAAGGCGATAGTCCCTGGGGGCGCGGCATAGAGGTGTCTCGTGCGTGGAGGCCGCTGCACTCCATGGGGAGCAGCAGCCTGCAGCGTGGTTGTAAGGCGAGGCGAAACTCCGCTGTGAGGGCTTGTCTAAGGGGAGATGGCAGTCAGAGCACTGCCCTGCCAGAAGTGACAGCGACTGACTTACAGGATGCTGTTCATTTAGCAGCCTTTGTAAGTAAATACCCCTGCCAAATTTGCCGTCCCAGGTGGCTGGCCACAGTAAGCCCAAGCAACGGAATTACCAGTTTTTAACATCCCTGAGCAAACCCACTGCAGCCGAATTTAAACGGTGCGGATAGCTGCCGTGTGTACCGCAGTGGCGGTGGTCTAGGCACACATGGACAGCTCACACACATACCTACTCCATGAGCTACCGCTTGTGGCTGTCCGTGACTGTAATGCAGTTAGAGCGGTGTAAGAGAGTGTACGCTGTTACGCGTCAGAACAGCTTGTACCGCTGTAAGCGCCTCTGTGCAGCTGTGCTAGAGCGGTGCGATACGCTGGGTCAGCTGCCCCGCCTGCGCCTTAGGTAGAGCTCTCAGGAAGGACAGCAGTGCACTGCTGGGAGGGATTGAGGGTGAACCATCGTCTTAGAGCATTCCTGTTTCAATTTTTTGCTGCCTGAGGTAAACAGATTTTTTTTTTTTCTGTATATAATTGACTATAGTATTTGCGCATAAACGTCCTGCAGGGTGATTATTGGCCTAGGTGGTGTGGACTGTGTACATTTGTAAGGTTTCTTTCATGTTAAATCTCAAAATTCTAATCAGGTAAGCAAAAAAACCACATTAAACAAAGCAGCAAAAATATTGTTACAAACAATGTATCCTTAAAAATTAACAGGCCTTTACTACCCAACCCAACCTGAAGTCCTCGAGGCTGTTTGAGCATTAATACCCTAGACTGCAAATAGACATAATCCAAAATCTACAAAAAAAGAAAAAAAAAAAGATGTAATGATTCCAAAAATGACTATAATACTAAGGAGTTAATCAGTTTCCTAAAGACTTCAAGCTTTTTATTTATTTATTTTTATTATACAAAATTTCCATCCAAGATCTGTAGCCTGTAATATTACTTTTAAAATACATTAGCATTTGGTCGACCTTTTATCAGGCTGGTTATTTTGTCCTAATCCCAGAAAGCAGGAAGCTACTTCATTCTTGTTCTAGGTTTTCCTCTGTCTTCTGGCTTTAGAGGAGCTCTTGCAGCAGTGCTATTTACATGTTGTCCTAGTGCAAAAGAAGGTCCTTCTTACCTTTGATTTGATTTCCTGCAAACAACGGTCCTTTATTTCAGTTTAGAACTGTAAATCATCCCAATTCTTCTTGTTCTCGCTTGCCTAAGCAGCCTGTAGAGACATTAAGATACTTATTTTAGCACTGCAAATGGAAAAGGTGTCAAGTTTTTAATAGATAAGGCCCTTACAAATACCATAGGTGTCAGAGGTGGATGTCTGAAACACATTGCTACTGGTGTTAATTATGTGCTAGACCTGCCTCTAAAAGAGGAATTTCCAAGACAGCTCCATCCAGTGCAATCTGTTTATCTCTAGCTGACAGCTCTCCATCAGGCGTGATATGGGTGTGTTATTTCTGGAGACTTATACAGACTGGCACAGCGTCCTCAGAAGTAAGTCGAAGTCTTTGTAGCCACCTGACTTGGGCAGCCATCGTTCCCACAAAGACCTCTTAAATTTCACGTTGTCTTGGCTGCTGAATGTCTAATAACTTCTGGGCCCGTTAATCACCGAGAGTGTTCCTTCTCCTTGCAGCTGAGAACAGCAGCTGAAGGACAGACTTTGTTGGAAAGCAAAAAGTATAATTACAGTTGAATTCCAGGTCCCGCTAGAGCTCCTCCTGCTCAGCGCTCAGTACAATCCTGGTAATGGTTGAGGGAGCTCTAATCCTTTGCAGCCAGACGGATGTACCTTCAGCTGTGTTTCAAAGCTTAGGTGCCTGTGGGGCCTCTTCCAAGTACCACTGCCTCCGGTTGAGATTCCCCTGCAAACATCTGTGGAAGGTGAGTGGCTCAGAAAGTTTGAGCAAGGGCTTTAACGTGGCTTTATTTTATTGAGAAACCACTGTCTTTAAAAGTGCATTTGGAGGGGAATAGTGTGCTTCAAGGTTAAACCTTTTTTTTTTTTTTTTCCCCTCCCTGGTTAAAAAGGAGCTTTCATTTGAAGAGCCTTTAGCAGATTTGGAATCACCTTTTACAGTGCTCAGATAAATGTTACAACATAAATCACAAATCACATCGGCATAAAGTTTATGAATCTTCGTGTCAAATATAATTAAATATATTGAATTCTCCAAGAAAAGCGCAATGCCCGGAGCTGCTCTGCTGGTTTTTATTAAAGATAAGGAAGTAGGTCACTAACTACCTGCGTCTCATTTCTGAAAAACTACTTTTCTCGCAGTTCCACGCCAGCCTGGAGTGAGCAATAATCTGTTCGAAATACTTGAAATTGAAAGAGGGATTACCGCCGATGAATTTGAAGCAAACGATGACCCAGGTAAAGATCACGTCTTCTGTTCGGGGCCTAGGGTTCAGGATTTTTTGACATTTCTTGGGTTTTTATACATTTTTACAGGCCTCCTATGTCTTATGCCCCTTGTTCAAACTATGCTTTGTAAAAAGAAAAAAACCCACCACATAAGGGAACCTGTATAGTTTTATTTCCTAACAGATTTAGCACAAAAATAGTGTGAATTGTTAAGAATAACACTACCATCCTTTTTATTGTTTTGCTATTTTTGTAGATTCTTTTTCTAGTGCTCCTTCTGCTGCGTTTAATTTTCATATTTACTTACCAGTGCCAGCCACAAGGGAAACTGCTGTAGTTCCCCAACCAAAACAATCAAAATCACTTTTTGGTTTTTTGACCTTCTGCTCTGTTCTGCCTAGGTGTGCTGGTACACAGCTGTAATTTTGATAGCGGACTGTGCGGGTGGATCAAGGACGAAGATGATGACTTGCACTGGGAACCAGTGAGAGATGCGTCAGGTAGGATACCTGTGTACGATCGCATCCTGTGGTTGAAGAACCGCCCAGGCTTGAGGCTGATGACAGTTCTCGCATTACGCTGAATTTACACAGCTTCTGTTCCCTTTAGTTCTGGAATATGTTTCACACCCATGCCTCTTATGTGTACAAAAATCAAACCCGAGGATTCCCAACATGAAAAAGCAATTGAGAATTTGGACTTTTATCATGGCTGGTATCTGTACAATAGGAATGTCTTTGAAGGAGTAGTAAATGTATTCAGTAAAAGATTATCTGTCGTAAAAGAATCGGAGAGAAGAAAAATGTAGACACAAGAACAACTTTTATTTACGGTGAAACAAAGCTTATTTTTCAAACCACCATGCAAACATACTTATTTCTATATTATTAGCAAAATTATAGAAAGTGCTGGAAATAGTCTTTGTTCTGCTGCCAAATATAGTGTTCTAATTTAACCTCTCCGTTTGATTTTATGGAATTCTGCTCTAAGTTACCGCAACCTGTATATAGGAAAACTGTTAAGTAACTGGAAGGAAGACAAGTTAGGTGCTCGTACGCAGAGGCTTCTGAAAATGGGCATGGTCGAGATGGTAAAAAGTGCCCTCACAATGAATATTACAGGGGAGCGTGTACGAGCCCCTTCCAGAGTGGCATCGGCACCGGTGGTCAGCCAAAGCAGCAACCCCTCCCACGCGCACACCCCAGCAGACCTGCACACCGACGCTGCTGGAAGCTAGCTGCAGTTTGTCCCCTGCTGACTTTACTGCGCGGCACAGAGAGGCTGGCCGTCCTTGCCTGCGTACCCTTCCCCCAGCGCTGCTTGCCCCACAGGGCTGGGGATTAGACACACATCTCCGGCTCCCCGCAACGACGGGATTACTTCATACCCAGGAGAGCAGCCTTTGAAGCGCACAATGCTTGCATTATGCGAGGGGATGGCAAACTTGGGAAGAAAACGCGCTCTCGGGCGGTGAGATGTTATAGGTTACGGCGAGGGAGGGTGAGGGCACCCAGAGCCATTTTCCTTGCGCCCCACCTCACCACAGATGTCTGCCCTTACACTGCCACTGATGAGACAGTCATTTGCCGCCGCAGCGGGTGACCTGGCACCTTCTCCGGGCTGTTCAGCAGGCTCGGTGGAAGTGCTGTCCCCACTTACTGGGCAGGCCCCCTCCCACCCACAGGCAGGCTCTGGTATTTCGTGTGCTCCTCACGGCACTTAAAAAGGCTGATGAATGACTCCGACAGCAGAGCTCCTTCCTCCTGCAGATGAGGAAACAGGTAGCGCTCTCCTGCTTGCAGACTGGCATTTTAAAAAAAGATCACACAGAATTCAAACGTCTTTTTGAAACAATGGATTTAAAAACGCTTTGTTTCTGAGAAAGTCACTCACTCACGGCATATTCATTATCTGTACTCAAAAACTGTTGTTAATACATAATAAGTTCCAGAACTATGATTTTTAACTGGCCTTTTTTTTTTTTTAGACTTTTTTTCCCTCCTGTGTTGCTTTCCAGTCAGGACAATCTCAGCTTTTTGTTTCCTGTGTATGTTCTGCTGCTGTTGACATAACCTGTTAAAACTAGTCCCTTGAAGTCACCCACGCACTTCCTCCCCTCTGGAATACCTTGTTGCAAGGATTTATTTTCACAGCTTGTTCCCGAGTGTTTGCTTTCACCTTTCAAAGTTTGCTATTTATTGGTTTATCAGAATCTGCATTTTGAAAGGTGCCGTGCTGAAGCCTTGTAAGCTTATCTTGCATGCAGAAAATGCTGATTTGAGGGGACCTTTTCCTGCAGGGGCTTGCCTACCGCTACGGTGGCTTTGTGCTTACCTAAATCTGTTTCCTATTGATTGGATTCAGTCACTGTAACTATCTGAAACAGAGGCAGTTAATGAGTCAAGTCAGTACTTTTATAGTGTTATAATTGTATTTGCAACAAACAGGTGCAGTTATTTAAACTCTATTATGCTTATTTTAGCAGTTAGTGACCTTGATGTGAAAACAATGGATTAAAAAAAGCCCCAAACAACAACCCAAAAAACTTTAACAGATCCTCCGACAAATGGATCCCACTTCATGCCCAAATGCAGATCTGGGGCCCCAGACAGCAGCATAATACTTTGGTCTCAATGAGATTTAACAAAGCAAAGAACTTAAAAACCGATGTAGAAGTAGTGAATTGGAGACAAGGTTGGCGTTCCTTTTAAGTGTGTGACAAGCCCTGGTACGTTGTCATTAAAACTCACAGCTTTTGAGGGAAATCATTGTGGCTTTCAAAAAGAAGCTTCCAAAAAAATAAAGCTCTGGTTGAGTAGCAGCAGGGTGACAATTTAAATGAAAAATATTTTTCTATTCTATAATTAAGTGAAGACCGTGTATGCAACAATATTACAAACCCCCAATATTTGTACATCATTGGTTTCAACTAAGGAGCCTAAATGCCACCTTTACCTTAAGTAAGTTCATTACGCTTGGATTTTTTGATAAAGTTTAAAAAATCTGATCTCATTTTAAAAAAAAGATTCTTAGGTTCAGAGTAAGATAAGAATTTTTTTTTTTAAGTTTTATTTTTTAAAAGTGAACCCTCCTCCCTTTGGTAATTTCAAATTTTAAAGTTATCATCCACTTTGCAAAAGTTTTCATGAAAAGTACAAAGAAAAAAATACAGGTGTGGGTTTTCTCCAACATCTGAAGTCTTGTTTATTGTAGTTTTGAGTGCCTGTATGAAAGGGGTTTGGTTTTTTGGGGTTTTTTTTTGTTGTTTTTTTTTGTTTTAGGTTTAATGAATGTTGCCATACCTGAGATCCTCTGCTTTTCATGTTCTAGGTGTTTTTATGAAGGCACCTTTACTTCATACGTGATCAGAGATAACAGTGGGGTTTTGAATTAAGTATGTATGTTCACTGACAACTTGCTACTGTTAGAGAAGACTTCAGGGAGTGTACCAAGTTAACAGCCATTTGGAAATCATTACTGTTCCTAGCCTTCTCTACCTAAGCCAGATTAAGAGTTTAAATTATGGTTAAATAAAAAGGCTAGCCATGTTTGCTAATGTATACGCTTTGAGACTTAACCTGTTAACACAGTTCCCGAACAAAAGGAAAGGGAGAGAACCGTAGCTCAATTACACGATAACATTTATGCTGGCCTTCTCGTCCATCTATCCAACAGCAAAAAACTGCAGCTTACAAGGAGCATAAATGTACACAGTAGTTTTGATGTTTTAAAGTCATGCAGTCATCAAGGCGTTGTCAGAAATGAAGGAATACGTGCAATTCTCATTTCCAAAAGAGGTATTACTTGCTTTGTAAAAAAGAAATTAGGTGGGCAAGACCTAACCTGTAGTAATGCAAACAGAAGACCAGCACTGTAAATCTTACCCTGCAGGAGGCAGATCCATCAGTTCTGGTTCACGTTCCAGCAGCTATAAGCCTTATTTAAGACTCACTGGACCTTGTGGAGCCCTTTTTTATTTTTGACTTTTTAATGACTCTTGTGCATTTGGTCCTGCAACATAGTAGAATTAAAATAAAACCCCAAACCTAACTGCTTTTTCTTTTGCAGGGGGACAGTATCTTACCATCTCCGACCCTAAAGGCAAAGAAGGAAGAGCAGCGCATCTTATCCTGCCGTTGGGTCACATGGCTCAGGCCGGCGACTTGTGCCTGTCGTTCAGGCATAAGGTGCCTGGACTGCATTCTGGTGCCCTCCAAGTCTTTGTAAGGAAAAACGGCGCTCACGGACCAGCTGTTTGGGGAAGAAATGGTGGCCACGGCTGGAGACAGACACACATAACTTTACGAGGACTAGGCATGAAGAGTGTAAGTACCAACGGATCTGCTGCCTTCTGGTTTTTTTTTGCATGAGAAGCTAAGACACTTAGATGGTGTAGCACTGGACTGTTTGTCTTCTGGGTCCATTTTCAGCCTGTGTTTTACTTATTTGGTCCTTGCCAATGGAATTACATTAAGGATAAGAGAGGAATTGTGCATTTTGTCAAATTAGTTTTTTGCAAAAAAATCCCACCTACAGCAATAGACACGTAGGAAACTACAAAAAAGCCTGGACTGAGCTACCTCGTAGAGCCTGTTTTCAGGGAATTGCCATGGAGGAAAGGGCAGTTTAATGAGCAATGGCATACTGTACATGGATTTCCAAAAAGCCTGGATCAGGATTTCTCATGAACAATGCTTTAAATAATACAGTGCCATGAAATAGGAAGAATTAGTAACTGGCTAAACCAGGGCAGAGATACTGAAAGGAAGTCATTTTTGATAATGCAGGGAGGTTACCTGTGCTGTCTCACGTGGTTTTATGCTCTTCAGCACACCTGCAGCTGATCTGGACAAGGAGGGAAATGATGACCTACCTGTGCCAATAACACAAAATGGTTTAGCGCAACCAAAAGAAGAGCTGTCTGAAGTGCCATGGAGAATCTGTTAATACCTGGAAACCTTAGAAACATTGGGTGATAAACTGATATATCAAAAGCTCAGCATTTTTCTTCAACCTCTGCTTAGCTTTGAAGGTAGTTTCTATTTCAGATCTGAAGAAGGGCCTTGTGTGCTTCAGGGCCTGTTTTGCTCTGATTTATATCAGGTGGTCTAAAAAAAAGCTCACACATCATAATGTTCATGGTGGGAGCAGGCTACAACACACACCCAGTGTATGGTTCTAAAATTAATATTAAGGCTGTCATTACTGCAGTTAATTTTCTGAAAACTTTACCTCAGCAAAAGTAACAAAGACACCTGACCTTCTGTTAGCTGTAAATGAATATCAAACTGAGACTGTGGAATTCTATAGCAGGTGAACAATATATTTGCCCCATTCTTACCCTTTTCCACCAAGTTTAACACTTCTCGTAATCCTCAGGTCTGTCTCACCTTATAGAGCAGTTCATTAAGTAAGTGTGGATTACTGACATATTGTCTGGCAGAAAAGCAAATGAGTTTTAGAGAGGGCAGACAAGACCAGCAGTCCCCCCTTGCACTGTCCCCTGCCTCTCTTGACCACCGCAGCAGGAGCTGTCAGCGTGGCTTGCCGGGCGTAACCCGTGGCCGGCCCACGGACCAGAGCTGCCTCACGGCACCTTACGCAACCGTCGCGTTTGGGATCTTTTCCAGCCAGCACGGGGAGCCTGGGCTGCTGACCTGACCCACTGTGACATTTATTCCAAGGACCAGGGACTGAGAGAAAACTCTAGGTAAGCAGGGAAGGCCTCTGCCACAGAGAAACTAGGAAGAAATATGGAAGCTTTATTTTCTAGCTAATTTAAAACCAAAAGCAACTAAACACTAGTGATTTAAGGGCGGCCTACTGGAAACCTGAGGAGAATATGAATGGAGACCAGAACCCTTCGTCACATTTTCTAATGAATTAGCTCTGTGTAAATTATTTCTAAAAAAATAATTCATTTATTCAACACAGAGTTGAATAAAAAAAATTCTGAATTATTTCTAAAAAAATAATCCAGTATGTTCAACGCAGAGTTTCTCTGACCTCCTCTGTTCCTACTCCTGATTTGAAAGTGTGCTTTCAGCAAGCATCCAAATTATTTTTAACTACACAGCTGAATTTCTGATCTGTATTAACTTTTTCCAGCTCAATGATAACAGCCGAGTCTCACAAAGTTTTGCTGTAGGCTTTGAATAATTTTTAAGCCATGGTCAAAAACACTGACCATATTAAACAGTTCAGGCTTCTGAATCTACAGCAGTAGCACAGGTGAGCAATACTGGTTTATGGCAAGTGTTTCTTAAAGTTAGCTGGCCATTCTGTGTATCATCTGATTTATGCTCCAGTCCTTCTAGTCAAGCTTTCTGTGTTGAATTTTCCTACTCAGGCTAAATCTGGCTTGCTAACGACCTGCTTCAATCCATGCCCAAAGTTCCGCCGCCATTTTGCGAGGAGCCAGCAAATTAGATGGATTTATCTGTAGATTACCGCGAGTCTGCAGGAGCCAGAATTTGTTAAATATAAGATGGGTGTTTCTAGTTCCCATCAGTAAGGCAGCTGGAAGGTGCTTTAGCAATGGAAGGCTCCATTAGACAACGTTTTTCAGAATACAGAGGATTTTATGCGTTTGTCATGAGGGACAATGGAAACAGTGCAGAGATGACAGGTAGAAAGTGTCCGAGATTCTCTTACGTGGAAGTTCATCTCACCTCAGCAGATGGTGCAGCTGGAGCAACACTGTCCTGAACTGCTGGTTCTTCACAAAGATCCTGCCAAGGTGAAGAAGGGAGAGGATCAGAAATAGAAAAAGACAGCCATAATTCTGAGCAGAATAAATAGGCTTTTGTGAGTCAGTTACGATTGCCTGAGCTTTCTTATGCTTTTGCTTCCTTGCTGTTGAGACCTCTCGCAACCAAAGCTTCTTTCATTTTACTTTATTTTTGCACTCAAATTGTTCTATTTCTCTTCCCAGGTTATTTTCAAAGGGGAGAAAGGGAAAGGAAGAACTGGGGATATTGGGCTAGATGATGTGATCTTGAGGAGAGGACGCTGCTCTGAAGAGCATTAGCAGAGACAATGGACCAGCACAGTCATCTCCTCTAGCCCTTCTCATGCTATTCCTACCAAGCTTTGAAACAAAACTGCACAAAGAAGAAGGAAAAGTTGGAGATTGCCGACTTCATAGTGACCTGCTAAGTGCAATCTCACTGAAACTTTACTTAAAAACATGGAGAGCACCTCCCCGGATTCAGGAACTCCACTCTTGTGCTGTTTCTTTCTATTAATCCTTACCCCTATATCATAATTTGCATGTAGTAACTTTATCCCCTGTCAAGCCTGGTGAGTGCTCACACAAAGAGCACTTGTGAGAAAGGGAGAATGAATTACAAATGGTGGCAAAAGAAAGCTCCAGCTCAGAAAGTTTTAGTGTTAACTGATATTCATTAGTGCTACTCTTTCATTGATTAGATTTGATAGACAGTGGGATGGGTCTGGCTTCAGAGTCACCTCGGATTAGCGGAAGCCTGGACCTGAACTTTGGCTTACTGCCAACCTTTGAAGAAGGGGTTGCTTCATATTAAATAGCATTTATTTTGGTGTTGCATCTGTATTAACAAAAAGCAGTTATATAGAGTAGGCACTGCATCCTGTAATGTTGCTACTGCTGTGTTTTGTGTATATCTGTATGGTTATTAACATATTTATGTTTTTAATATTTACAGACTCTAGTTGCAAGGTAATTGGCAGCTGTGCTTTCTTATTGTACAAGACAGGAGTTCAGCATATCCTTTGATCCCGCTGGTCGTGCCAATAGATACGTTACCAAAGTCAGTTAATGGTGCTCATTGAAAAATGCTGGTACCGTTTTTCATGTTGTAATATGCTGAAGGCAAAAGACCAAACCCTTACCTGATGTAAACTGGCATCTGATAATGCTGTACAAGTTTGCATTTAGCTCAGGAGCAAGCCCTAAAGGGCTCTCAATCCTGCGAGAAACTCCTGGTCCAGTTGAAGACTGAGCAGCCTGGAGAAGGTAACTTGCATCTTGTAAGATTGAGCCCGTTGACAGCACCGGGAATGTTCCCTTCCCACGGGTGGTACGCAGGGGCCTGCGCACGAGCAAAAAGGGCAGCTGCATTAATGCTGTGTGAACGATTCAGACCATGAAATGCCTTGAGTCATCTTTGTCAACTGTCCTTATTCCATCCAGCCCTTCTGTATATAACAAACCTTTTATTCTTTAGAACTAGAACAACTATTAGCTCTAGCTGGAACCGAATATTTATCAGAACTTTGGACTAATTTTATAGTTATGTATCATGCATGTGGCGTGCAGTTTCCCAGGGGATTCTTCTGTTTGGTTTGGGATTTTTTAAACAAGGAACCATCATCACTGCTAACAATTCTAAATTTGACAAAGTAATTGTAACGTTTAAGAAAATGACAAAAGCTGGATAAAATGTTGTTAGTGGTGCTGCCTTAAAGCTTCAAAACTGTATATATAGAAGAAATAGGTCTCAGATCTTTTAAATACTTAAATACAATATGAAATAAATGTCAGCTTCATATCATAAAACCATCATTAAAAAAAATTCACGTTAAGCCTTGCCACAAAGTCCACAGAGACAAAATCACGAGACCATTAGAGGTCATATTCCAAACGCCTGTTTCTGACAAAGCACTGTTTTGAAAATATTTTTCCAGTTTGTCCCCTAGGACAAAGCACAGTATGTATAGCAGAAGTTTATTTGACCAAACAGATAGTCTCCTGCAAAACTGTATCGAGAAACATTTTGAAAAGGAAAAAACAATGCATTTGTAAACATTTTTAAACTATTTTGCTTCAAATATGATCATGATCTTTTTCTCTTAATGTTACTTTGTAAGATGTCAGAAATATTTGTGAATAGTTGAGATACCTTGTCCTTATTTTAAAGTAATCAGTAAAGGAGGCTGTTACTTGCTACTAATTGGAAATCTTGTTTTCATTTCTGGATCGAAAGTCTCATTTTTATTGCAGTGAAATGAACCAAGAGATGACAATTCAACCAAAGTGAAGTTGCTACCAGATTTAAAAATAAAAGCAGGTTTCACTGTAATATGACAAGAGCATTTATATGTATTACTCAAAAGGAAGAATGACAATTTTCAACCTAGCTTTTTTTAAGAACAGTTTCACAGGTAATTTAAGAGCTTCTGCAATACAAAATGTCCATTTTACAAGAAGCAGCAGCTACCAAACTGTTATATTCTCTGGCATCTGACAAGATTAACACATTTTGGTCTGGTTCATCTACAGTGGATGAAAATGGTCTCTGCCACATATTACTACAGCTTTCTGAGATTGAGGCTCCCTGGTTAAAACAGAAATCTGTCTACTGTCTATCCCCTAGCTCTGCAAGACTGAAAGCGTTTTTTGCTCCTTTACAAGTGGCCCTTGGAACCCAGAACTTGAATGAATTCAGAAGGGAAGCAGAAATAAGTACTCGGGTGACACAAGGAGGATTTGGGGTCTCTGTGTTTTATGAATGCGTTTCATCGTTACGATTAAACAACTAACACAGTAAAGCCTTCTTAACGACTGACAGCTCAGCTGACAGTGGACACTGGGGTAGTCTTCACAAGTCTGGCTCTGAAGTAGCTGCTATGGCTGTAAGTCACTCACCGCTGCAGCTGGTTGTGCCGTGCCGTGCCGCTGTACGTGTCACCTTCTCTAAGCGTGTCCGACGCGACGAGGCCAGGTCGGTCAGCGGTTCTGTTGTGACGATCCTCCAGCTCTCGCTGTGCTTGCCCTTTCAGGCAGCTCCACGCACCTCAGCCGGGAGGGAGCTGGTACTGCCATTTTCATCTGAGCCTCAAGAAAGAGACGAGAATATGGCCTGAGGTCTTCCTGTGAAGTAGGTTATAACTGCCCTTCCTGCTTAGGGTTTAATGAATAGGTAACTGTGCCAAAAGAAATTCCTGCTTAAATACCTAGGCAAGCAGAAGAAATTGCACTAAGTTAACAAGAAAACATTTCTCAAATGCACCGTGTAACCTTTTGCCAGCTTATAATTTAACGTTTTCAAAAGACAAGTTAAACAGTTTTCCCCCAAAAAAGATTGAAAAATAAAGGTTTTTCATAAATTACAGGTACCGTGACCAGTGGCAGTGTGCATTTGCTGACACCAAAGTGAGTACAACAGAAGGGACCGATACAAGATTTTGTTTCCAGGTTCCATTCTATGCACTCACCTCGCCTCTCATCAGAGCCATGGCATTAAGTCACTAGTGAGTGCTTCCAATAAACCCCATTCGTTCTGGAGGAAAGCTTCCCTCGGTTTCCTTCAATAAATGACCCTAGCCTTGGAGGTCAAAACAGTGGTTTTAATATAGTTGGAGATTACAATAACACCCTAATAAGAGTCAGATTAGTCATGAGAAGACAACCCTGAGCAGGAGAATGCTCCTGACAGCAGCCTCCGTTGTCCTGCTCTGTCCTCAGGGAGAAAAGACGCAACCGCAGCAGCTGCCTCCAACCCCAGTGCCAGGTCTCTCTCCATACGCCCCGTTATCGGTGGTTCCTCCCTGCAAATGAGGCACAGTGATTGTCTCAAAGACTGCTAAAATTAGAGACTTTGGATCAAGCTATCAAGCATGGTGACAGTCACTTTGAAATGTGTTCACTCTGCATTTGAAGATATACAAGATAAACTATAGCTGGCTGTCTTTAAAATTTTAATTGTGAATGTTGGAAAGAGTCATTAATTGTCAACTGAGACCCAGTTAAATCCTATGCAATTTTTATTTATATAGATCTACATCTCAAACACCAAATTAGCAAAGTTTTCCTGGTAATCGGAACGCTTTCTTACCTGCTGTTTCATCCTGATGTCCTGTAGTCACACAAGGTTTTATGACCTCAAATGTTCCACACCAATTAAAAAAAAAAAAAAAATCAAGATGAGCAATGCATTGGTGTAAACCCGCACCTTTAGAAGGCAATAATGGACATTATGGTGGTAACTTCCAGTAGTGGTCTGAAAGAAGACAGAAACCTCCTCGTGCTTTGAAAGTGAGTACATTCTCAGAGCACACCTACTGCCTCACACTGACCTAGCAGTAAGTGAGGAACCGCTTTATTTGGTTGAGAGCAAGACGCCGACGGACTGCAGATCTTCAGAGGATGCAAAGACACCTTTAACGGTACAGACTGACGCACCTATAGAGTTCAGACACCAGCTCCTTGTAGGTTTTCAGGATTACAAGTTCAAAATTAATCAAATCACCTTCTAGCTGCTCTGCTCTTACCAATTCTTGCGCACTTGTATGACCTCTTCCAAGCCCAAACCCTGTTCCTTCGCTTTGAAACAAATTGTCCTCTAGACAGTGCTCTTGCTGGTTGCTTTGGGCTGAGATAGCCTCTTTTTTGAAAGACTAACAGTTTATTTTTTATTTATCTCTCTTAAACTTAACAAACAGCCTGGGTAACATTACTGAGATCAGGATAGCAGTTTCTTTTCATAGCAAATAACCCAATGACTGGATCTGAGTGCTCACTGGACTGTTTACGTTAGGTTGCCTTTTTTCTCCTAAGAAATCTCTAATTTAACTCCCAAGAGCCAGACGGGATATCATGCTTACACATGCCTGATACAGGTCAAAAGTACAGATCTGTCCCTCATTTTCTTAATAACGTGTCAAACGACGAAGCAAAGTGGACCTGAATTTTCTAAATAAAGACCAAAATAATTCCCTGCTCTACAGATCAGGCACTCCCCATCATTATTTTTCCTCAGGTTGCTTCCCAATTGTAGTTAAGAATCAACCAATTCTTTCTTTACTCTTAGCAATATTTAACCTCATTCTGTAGTACATGGGCAGATTTTTGCCACTTTACTGTTTTCCTGTAATCCAGCTATTAAAGGACTCCCCAAGACCCAGGAACAAGGCTCCGTTGCCATCAAACCACTCTTCTACAGCTACCACAGACACCACATCCCTAGAGCAAAAGGGCCATCGCTGGACTCTACGTACCGGGAAACATTATGTATCATTGCATGTGCCGTGTGCGCGCACGCATGCGTGTTGGTCCCACCAGGCTGAGGCCAGTATGAAGTGTTGGAGCAAGGAAGCCAAGTATTTATCTAGCACACAGAATGAGGATGCCCCTCTCTCTGTGCTACAGCCAAATCCTGCCTTCCTCTGACCACAGGATACTACAGCACTTTTCCAGTAATTTTTGTTAATCTTCTACTTTATGACTTTTTACCTTCTGTTCAGGCCAGGAATAGTCCTCTTTCACACTCTTCTCCCAGTTTTTTTTTTTTTCCTCGTTGTGCAGTTCAACAGCCCATGCTCTCATTTCAGACTCTCATCCAGAATCTTTTTGATATTCATCCCGAGTTTGGCAAATGCCTGGAAAGACAAGGTCCAGTGTGCACTCCGAGAATGATTTTACCGCGTTTGTGTGCAACACCAGTGCTAAAGCTGGGGACTGCCATTTACACGGGATTTCAGGGAGACACCATCGTTGCTCTGATACCACTGGTGCCCCAGCAGAAGGAGGGGACCATGTCATCTCTTCCCTTGCCTTTTGCCCCTGCCCCCCCTTTAGGTCAAAAACTCGAAGAAATGGACTCACCAGATTTCTCCCCATCAGGATGGTCCAAGACACAATTCCCCCACGTATGAAGCAGGATTACTGCGGCGTGCATACGCTCTGCTTCAGTGCCTGTGGCTTCTTACTGCAAACAACAAAAAAAAGCCTTTCAGAGAAACTTGGCTTTGAAACAACAAAAGGCCTGGATGTGTACCTTAGTGAGCGCCCATCCTTCTCCTCTGCAAGGAAGCTGGTAACGTTAATCATAGAATCACGATGCGTTGGGATGGAAGGGACCTTTAAAGGTCATGTGGTCCAACCCCCCTGCCATGGGCAGGGACATCTTCAACTCGAGCAGGTTGCTCAGAGCCCCGTCCAGCCTGGCCTTGAATGTTTCCAGGGATGGGGCAACTACCACCTCTCTGGGCAACCTGTGCCAGTGTTTCAGCATCCTCACCGTGAAAATTTTTTTCCTTGTGTTAAACTTCCATAGACAATGCAAAACCTCTCGGGTCTGGTGGCATAGTCACACAACATTACACTTGGTTTAAGCAAGATTCTTCTTTCAAAATGGCTCAGTTGGTAATAATATCAACTTAACAGAAATTAAGTCTTTGTGAGCTCCACAGCAGCCACTGCTTTATCAGTCAATTAAACATGCCTGGGACTGTCCTCTGGCCCTGAGGTTACATGGCACATAATACCTGTATCCATACTATTAAATCTATATCCATGCATCCATACTATGAAATCCCCTTCTCCCCAACAGGGTGTCGATGTGCAGTCTATCTGTGGACAGCTGACCCCAGGGTGAGCTGACTGCCAGCCGTACCAGGAGCTGTTTGGAGCAGAGCTGGCTGGTGAGGGCTGATGCTGGGCCAGCGTTTGCTGGGAGAGCTGGAGCCCACGGGGCTCAATGTCGCTGCAGGTCCTGACTCCCCACAATGGCGCCCACAGGAACAGCCCTGAGTCCACCCAGCCACAGCCCCATCTAGCAAGTCCTGATTTAAGACACGAGAGGTGTGCCCTGCGTACTGTAGGCAGGTGACGAGAGGGCTCTGAGGACACACCGGTGTGACATGGACAGTAAAACACATCCCTTCCTTCAGAAGTGCTCTGCCAACCCCTTGACACAAACGCACAGTTTGCCTCTCAGTTTGCACAACTGGCCTGCTCTTAGCACGGCTGCTTTGCAAAAAGTACTTTGCAGACGTACTTATACAACAGAGCCAGCAAACAAGAAACCAGTCATCAAAGCCAGAGCTAGGGCAGGTGGCATCAAAGCGAGAGGAGTGGGCACAGGGGAGAGGGAGAGGTCGCCGTCCCCCCCTGCCCCACGCACTACTTCTTTCTGCACAGCCACCACTGAGGTGCAGCTGTGGGACAGTCTCGCAAAAATCCGTAAGAATAAAATCCCAAGGATGCTTGGATCCACCACTCCCACACCAAGGTCCAGTCCCTTGTAAGGGCTGTGGCTGGTGTCCTCAGACATGATCATACCTTCTCGTACCCCTGGGGAAAAACACTGACCATGGCTACAACCCTCAGCTAGTGAAATCAACAGGGGGACGGACAGCTGTATTTCTTGGCTGTACCTCTAAGGCGCTCTTGGCCCACACAGCAGTCCGACGTGGAAGGAGAAGGAAGATTTGCTCTTGGTCCCTCTCCTGCTATGGCCCGTGAATGGCACCTTGTCAGGCTTCCCCCTTGCGACACGTTCCCCCATCCACAGAGGAAGTACAACGGGAAGCCCCACGGACACTCCTGCTGGAAGAGCTGCACAGTCCACTCCTAAAACGCGTTTTCCTCAGATCCTGTCTCAGGTTGTCACACAGCTGCTCCACAGCGATTCTGCCAAAGAAAAAAGAACCACTGCCAATATAAAGTATGTTTTTACATGATTTTATTCCCAGATGAGCACAATAATACATGTGTAGCACAAGTGCCCAGAGAAAAAAAGATAAGCAGCCAAAAGTATACCCTGATACGTGATCGGTAACAGATCAAAGGCAACATCCAAATTTTAAATAAAGAAAAAAAAAAAGCTGGCTGACTTAAAAGAAAAGTCTCTTGCCTATTATTTTGCTCCAGCAAATGTTGGAACTTACTCATTGGATCTTAACACCAGTATTTTGGGATGCCCAGTGCAAGTAAGCTTTCTCCCCTTTTTCCAGACCTTTCCATCTAGATGTAAATCCTGTGAGTGGCACAGTGAAATGCACTCTCGCATCCCTGGCTTCAGGTCTAGCACAAGAGCAAGAGCTCCCCATCTGGGAGCTGAGGTGATGTGTGCCACCTCAGCTGGCGATGACAACACCGGAGTTCTCAGCAAAGACCACCCTGATGTCCAGCCCGATGTGAGTAGGGAACTAAACCCAGATAAGCACTGAGCAATGCCAGGTACGCTTTTAAATGAGGAAAATAACTGGAAGACTGTCTAAGGCAAGAAATTTGATTAGTAGGATTCAGAGGGGCATCCAAGAGAGACACTTTGACTTCCATCCCTCTCAAGTTCTGAGTTAGCTCAGGAAATGTTGTCATCTTACCTCAGTTTCTTGGGCCAGGTGGAGAACAGGAGAAGTTGTGATCCCATAGGGCTCTTCAAGGTTTCCATGCCCAGAAGGGATGTTTAGTGTTCTCAAATATCAAATACACATGATTCTCGTTATAGTCTAGGGGATCCCTTTAGCCATTGTGCCTTGGAGTGTATAAACAGGGCTCGAAGACACTGAAACTGCTCACTAATATTAAACCCCACAACTCTATAGCGGACAACAATTCACACAGAAAGCACGCACCTTCATTGCATAGTTAGAGGTGTCATTAAACTGCGAGCAATTCAGTTTCCCTCCTGTCGTATGCCACTGGTTTTATCCTGCTTATAAAAAGATATTTTAATTGGCTGAGCTCCATTACTGAAGGCTGATTCTAAAAGCGGGTGATGTTTAATTACCCGCAAGGTACACCAGGCAGCTTTGCGGGGTGTTAGGAGACCTCGGCACTCTGGCAGCTCGGCTGTGTATTAGCAAGCAGCCCTGGCACACTCACACACTCGCTGGGAAACTCGCTGTGAGCTATTCTGCCAGCTTTTGTCAGAGTAATTTGTTTGCCAATAAAGATACGTGACTGGGGCTTGAAAAAAATATTTCATTAACATGAAAAACCGGCAGAGAAAAGTACATGGTACATCAAGGGATGCCTTCATCGCCTTTGATCCGCTTGCATAGGTGGTTAGAGGGCTAGACAAAAATTGTCAGGGTTCAAATACAGCTCGGCCATAGAGCTCCAGTCCACAGGCCTCTCGCTCAGGCTCTTCGTAACGCTGTTCCTCATCTTCCATTCAGCCAGCCTCTCCCAGGACACCACTTAGTCCAAGGGGCGTGTTTGGCACCGCAGCGAACACACGAATGATGACTAACCCTCCGCGGCTGGCTGGGACCAGGCGGTCCCTAATGCCTGCAACCCTCTCCATTTTTCTCTCGAGTTTTGTCAGAGGTATGAGCTGTGCTACTGAAGACATCAGGCAAATTCAAACTTTCATGTTCCCTGATGAAGATAAGGAGGAGATTTTCCTTCCCTGACTTGCAAGTCTGCTTCCTTCCTAATGAGGGACCCTCAGCAGAGGAGACCCGTTCAGTACCACCCTCTGCACGAGCTGCTCCGACTGAAATCCCCTGCATACTGCAACTAAGTCCTAGCACACAGGTAGCAAACTGCACAAAAACCCCCAAATAGGGCAATATCCTGAGCGTGTGGCAAACAGATCTGAACTATGACCCTTCAAGAGGCAACTACAGGTGAAACCACAGGAGGCACAAATGGGGAGCACAAGCAATCCTGCAACTGCACTCACCAGTATGGGACTGTAAAACAACTGGACGCCATTTCTGGCCCTGAAATGCACTGATACACACTTCAACTGGTGAGTTTTCCAATGGCCGGCCTGCCTGGGAACACAGCATCTCCAAACCACACGAGGCTGCCAACAGTGACTACGAGGTAATCTTGCAGCATGCAAAATAATATGCGAGGGGGATTTTTGAACCTCTCTATTAAAAACATCCTTGGAATAATGGCTGCATCCTGACACTCAGCAAGGACAACCCATGCTTCACGTCTCAGTGATGGCGCAACAACTCCCTTAGGGGATGTGTACGGACTGCACAAACGAGCTCCACCCTTTGAAGACCGTGCTGTTGGGAAGACGAACATCTTGCAGCCGTAAGGGAACTGTACAGAGCTGCAGCAGAACAGGCACAGGCTGCTCCACTGGTCTCGGGCTCCTCCACTGGTCTCGGGCTTCACCCACTGGACCTTCAGCTGAAGGGTGAGGCTGCCCGCCAGCTCCGCGAACATGCTCAAGGGACCGGTAGGAATTTTCTCTGTGCACCTCTCCACACCTCTATTTATACTGCTGTAAGTAAGGTGAGTAAACTCACCCACGTGGCAGATAAGAGAAGTGGGCAAATGCTTATATCGTGCACCCAGAGGTAGGTAAATGCCATTTACTTGAACTTACTCGCAAATCCTACTGCTACACACTGTCCTCTTGATACACAGAGAGAGGTCAACAAGCCTGACCTGCAATAGCAGATAGTTAAAAACAGCAGCATACTTAAAAGCTTCCATTATCCAGCATTACTGAATGGGGAAAGCTTACAAACAAGTTTAATTTGTCTGTAACTTTCAGAAGCCCGGACCTCCGACTCGGCCCTTTTGCCACCGCCACAGTCAGGCGAGGCACGCTGAAGACACTTCGGACCCAGCTGCCATTGGCTTCTGTGGCACAAGATCAGGTCCTTCGTTAATACCATACAAAACACCTTGCTTCTGATTAAAATGAATCCTCTGAGCTGCTCGGTGAAGCGCATCTGACTTTCCTGAAGGAATTGCTGAACGGGGCACCTTAGCAGGCTGCTGTACAGAAAGCCAAGAAAACCAAAAACACGATGCAGAGGAACTTGGGCAGCCTTGAGACAAGTAAGTAGATCAGACACTAATGAAATCACCACGAGCTGTTCGTATGTGATTTCTCTGACTTGCTTGTTAATTTTTAACAGGCAATTTCCCCTGGCCCTTGCCAAGCAGTTGGCAAACTCGCTGCAGAAGAGCCGCAAGTGCTCCAGTAACAAACATCCAAGCAGCGTTTCAAAGCGGATGTAGTAAATGGAGTTCTTACTCCAAGTCAGAACTGTTGTTTAAAACCCTATTTCTCCTGTACCTGAAAACAAACTTTTGCCTACATCAAAGAACTGAAATGCAACATCCCTCCCTCCTCCACCATATTCTGCTTTGTGCTACAGCTTTTTTTCCTCCTACCTAGGTATACCATGTCATTCCTATCTCCTACGCAGAGCACTCCAGAAGGCTCCAAAGTAGATTCTTTCATTAAACAACAGCTACCAACATTCGAAGTCTTTTACAAAGTGCATCTGCCGCAACACTAAACCAGGACAGCACCAGGGCAGGACAAAGGCAGAGCTCTTGCAGCCTCACATTTCAGCACATTACAGTTTTGCTGCAGAGCTTCCAGTCTAGTCCACAGTGACCCCAACCTGTCAAAAGCCCTTCAACAGACCTACCAGCAATTTTATAAAAACTACACTTAAAATACTGGCATTCTCACCTGCAAAATACAAACCCTCAAGCCACCTCCTCTGGTTCCAGACCTTACAACCCTTTGGGCTGGTGGAGAGGTGGTGCTGCTCGCAATTAGTCCCAGCTGAGGGCTCTAATCCCTGGGCAATGCCCGCTGCCCAGCTGCAGCCCCCGCAGCTACCGGTGCTCCTGCACCAGGGGACCCAGTGCCAAGCCAGCACCACTCCGGATGGGCCCTAGATGCGCCATTTACCCCCACTGGGAGCTGAGGTCTCCAGTGGGATAAACCAGCATGGGCACTGCCTGCGTTAAGCCAGCTGTGCTGCCCGTGCACACATGCTGGCTCACTTGGGTGTCTCTGCACGGCCTGACGGCAGGCAGCCACGGGCATCGCAACACCCACACGCCTTGCCACTGTGGGGTTTCTAACTCCTGGCAGGACCCAATCCTGCCGCCAGTGCCCCTGGCTCCAGTTAGGGCTGAAGCCCCCAGTGTGAACAGATTCAAACCAAGTCTCTACAAATAAAACTGGAAGAAGTCCCATTTGCCTCTGAGCCTTCATGGTTGGGCAGTCCACAAAGAACAACCACTTGAATTTATACAGCTTATCAAGCCTGCACTACCCACCCCACACTGCCGAGGCAGCCCGAGCAGCTGGGATCCTGATGGGTACCCTCAACCAACAGCAGGAGAGCGGGCACTGGTGTTGCTTCTAAGCATAACCAAGTCTTCGATTAAGCAGCAAGTAGCTAAGGCTGCAAATTCGGAACCTTAATATTTCTTTATCTTGCCTGTGGTAAGTGTGTGTATGTGCAGTTTGGAGTTGGATGCACTCACCACAGCACACCATGTGAGGGTACAGCTCCCCATCCTCTGCACAGGTTGCTTCCTCTCCCCTCCTGTTTTGTCCTCCTCTTCCTCCTCACACGGATCTCAAAGTTTCCCAATTGCACTTTTTTCTCTTACCCTCCAGTTTGTTCCAGGACCCCAACTTTTTTCTCTCCATCTTCCAGCTCTGTGTTGCTGCTGTGGTCTTGAGCTTCTGATGAAAAACAGGCTATCAAAGCCTTTATCCTCAGCTGCATACTTTTAAGTTTAGGCCGCCGTCTACCAGGAAGATTCACGTTAGGTATAAAGTACTGCACCTGGCAGCGTTTGCCAGATCCTGCCCAAACAATAATAAAGTTTCTTTGCCTCAGGACCTGCTGAACCCAAAGACTGTTTTCCCTGGCAACGGGAGGCCGATTTACTCTTCGAGATAAATATTAAGCAAACAGGAATTTTGTTACTTTAGGAACTAAGAAGCTAGAACTTTTTCCTTGTGCCTGCAACACCGAGCTATTTTTAAAAAATTAATTCCTGTGGTATTTTCCTAATAGCCATAAAGCAGCGGGGCATTCTCTCAGACACACTTTGCTATTATTACTCTGTCTATGGCTCGTGACTATGACCTTCCAAATTCAGAAAGATTAGCCAGCTGTCAAAAGAAAAAAAAAAAAAAAAAAAGAAATTCTTCTCTTTGTAGCCTTTCCTCTATTGCTTGTTTTCCCTGGGCAGCAGCTCAGACCTGGCAGAAAACCATCTTTTAGTTCCTGCCCTAAGACTCCATCATATCTTGGAAAGGTCCAAGTACTGAATGTTGCAACTTGGACCTTCTGCATAGCAAAAAAATAAAAACTCGTACCTCTTGCCAATGTTTCAACAAGCAAAAACAGTGAACCAAACCCAAGAGAAGTACTGTTGCCCATCCATGTAATAACAAAGCTTTCTATACCTGAAAAATAACATCGGTAACTTGACCAAGGGGCTTAACATCGGTAAATGACCAAGGGGCACCAACACCAGCCATTCCAACAATCATACTGTTCCCTTCGTCTCAGGAGATGACAGGTAAATGGAGTTTGTGACTTTGCAAGTAATTCTAATAAAAGCATGAAGTCCATAGCAAATTATGATACAGACCCCTATCAGCTTGAGGACCTCTTTTTAAAACTGCATTCAGAGACACAGTAGTTAGCTGTTCTCTCTCCTCTGTACTTGTTCCCTGGTTTAAAATACAGAACAACATTTTTTTTCTAAGACTATGTAAAGATAAACAAAGATTAAAATTAGGGCAAATATCTCCTTCCCCTGATTTCATTGTCTGAACCCTCATTAAACTCCTCAGTAAGCAAGGTCAGACCCCATCTATCTTGTATTCACACACACAATTTATTTCTGCTTGCCCACGGTCCGTGCCCGGGGAGGGCACTCCCAAGCAATCAACCTTTCATTCCCAGCTCCTGACCCCATTCCTTTTCTCCCATCCTTTTACGTTTTCCAGCCTTCTGGCCATCTTCTAACAGTGAAATCAACTTTTTCCTGCCTGCGCCAAGAGAAGAGGCAGTTGCAACATGCCCTTATGAAGAAGAAATTGCCTCTTGCCGTGTTTTCTACTTGCCAGAGCAAGCCTGCAGTTGTCTGTCCTCCTCGCCCTAACCCACTCTGTTGCTGCTGCCCTCAGCAATGCCTGTAAGGCCACAAGATGTGGCAAGATCTGGAGCAGCCTCTTGTGGCTCTGGTTTGCATCTTGTCACACTCCCCCTGCTACTGCAAATGCACCCTGAGCCAAAAGCCTCTTTCAAGTCAAAACCTAACTTACTGACACACAATGAGTCAAGCAACTGGTAACAGTGGATTTTGAAACTTAAAACATTTCCCCTGCATGTTAATGCTCTTTTCCCTCTACTTGATGAGTCCATCTTCAAACTCTGTCCTAGAGAGGTGTTGAAAATAAGATACAGTGAGACACGCGCAGGTCAGACCTTCACCCATTGGCACAGCCCATCTGTGCCACCTCTCTCCTGGAGCTCAGGTACTGACTTCAGAGATGGCAGGACTAAGCTTAGTGTTACCGCTATGCTAGGAAAGTACATTTACATAAATTCAGCTGATAGCAAAGTTATACTACAGGTTTTAGTTCAAATGGTGCTATGCTATTTTTTCATCGGCTGATTTTCCGGCCCATGAATTCCAGCATCATTCATTTACTCAGAAAAAATATTTAATTCTCATGTATGTCAGAATCACAAAATTTACTATGCTTGTTCCATATCAAACTTAAGGAAAAAATAGGTGATGGGTTGCAAAGCTGTCTAAAGCTGAACGCTAATAATTGCTGGATGAGAATACAACAAATAAAAAGTTATCAACAACTTCTGGCTAATTTCAGAGGGCAAAAGGGAAGGACTTCATTCAACAAAAAAAGAGCAAAATCCCAAGAGAAAAAAGTAAGCAATTTTTCCTCCAGTCAATATTGCTTACAATAATTCCAGTGTTCTATTCCAATTCTACATTTCTAGACTCGTTATTTGTTCTCCCAGACATTGGAAATAAAACATAAAACCAACTTTTGTTCCCCTCTGAACAAGCTACAGTGAACTGCAATAGATGACAAGCTGAGCGTGCCTCTAGCAGGCGGCCAATTCCGATACTGCACCTTTATTTATATAGGAGGAACAACACATATATAGATATTTTTAATATATGTATCCCATATATATATTAAAAATATATGCCTATTTATGCGTTCAGGTAAAACACGTAACAAGGGTTGCTTGAGAAGTGCTGCCAAGGCTGGTCAGCGGTGGGAAGGCAGGACCTCCCGAACCCCTCCCTGGGGCCCGCTGGGGAGCAGGTGCTACCCAAGAAGGAGCAACCTCCCCTAGTGCCAGTTTCTCCCCGTTTCACAGGTGCAAATCCTCAGCAGTTTGTCAGGCTCTGCTTGTTATAACAAAAGCCTTCAGTCTCCTAACATTTTAAAAGGGTTCAAGGAAACATAACGTGAGCTAGTTAAAAATACCATGTGGAGTGTGTATACACACCCACCCCACTCCAAGCCAGAATCACAGAAAGCAAAGTTTGTACAGCCTAATAGCTCATCCTGCCTATCCCCCCTCCCCTGCAGGACTCCTCCAGAACAATATCTGCTCTGTTGCCTTGCCTGGTGTGATTTGAAAGCCCCAGGTGACCCCCTCTTCAAAGCGGGCACGCAGACTGTAACCCTGCGTACGCCTACAGCCTGCCTGGCACAAAGAAGCTCTGAGCCGAGCCGGGCACCTCCAGGTAGTACCCGATGTAAAGAGATGCTGGAGAGCTCAGGCTGCAGTCCTTTTCCTGACCTTCAGCCAGAATTTTTGCTTCAGCTAATCTGAAACTCCTCCTCTTGGGAGATCACCCATGGACATGGGCCTCCAGATAGGCACCTGCTGGGGGGATGTCCCCCCTGTCCCCCCATAACCACCCACAGTGAGGTGTTACCCCCCACGGGCAAGTAATGACCCGGGTAAATACCCCCCTGGGGAACGGCTGGGTGGATACAGTTCAGGTTGTGTCTTAATCACCTGGCCAAACCTAAGTCCTGCAGCTCTTTTGATTTTTCCTGGTTAATTGAACTTCTTGGTCACTTTGCCATTTTTGATGCTGCTCTCAGGATTCCGCTCACATACAGTGATCTCCTCCTGCTTCAGACAGCTGCAGAGCGCCAGGCAGCGCAATAACTGCAGACAGCAGGGCGTTCCCACAGCTCACACTGATAAGACCAGCGCAGTGCTCAGACAGGGCTCACCAGCGGAGCACAGGAGCCTGTGTCGAGCTCCATGGTGCTATTGCTAGACTGCTTTTGAAACTGCAATAAGGTCTGTCTGCGCCGTGTTGCAGCGCGGTCGCACCGTTTAGTTACCCGATCCATTCCCAAACTTCAGTTCACAGTCATCTGCTTGCCTTGTTCATGGCACAGACAACATCCCCCTGCAACTGCTTCTACGGCGACTTCCCATGTCAGAGGGCTGAAGTGCACCCAAAGCCCACTGCCAAGCCATTCGGTTACAGCCCTTGCTCCCCTTTCAGTCCCCCAATCAATCTATTTCCACAGCCTGGGGGAATCAGAGGCAGGGACTGCTACAGAGAGAAGGAAAAATGATCAAGAAACAAAGGACAAATAACAACATCCAGGTAATGCAGGTAAACCACCACCACCAGTATTCTGGCTCTTTGGTGGGCCAATTCTACACGTCCCAAAGTTCCCCTAACACTGAACAGTTACACAATGGCATTTTGTATTAAAAAATAATGTAAACTACATCACCAGTCCTACTGTACAAAATACCAGAAGGTTACAGACGCTGCAGTGAGCAGCCAGGCAATGAGGCTTCCTGCATGACAGTTCTGCGGTATTTGGACACTGTGCCAAAGCCTGACAGCAAGCCCTGGATTACTGCCTCTTAGCGATGCCTCTAGGCTGCTCTTTCTACCACACAATTCATCACTGTCCTGCTGTTAGCATCAGCACGCTCTGAATGCCAGACGCCAAGTTTTGGGTCAGGGTGTGTTTCACATCACCTTTGCGTCAATGCAAAAGTGATGCCACAAAGTGGCAGGAGAGGAGGCATCGGGCTCTCAGACTAGAAAACATCTAAATAATTGATGGAGCAAATCCTGTGCCCCTGTAATAGAAAGAGTGCTTTTGGAAAGTCAATAGTGCCCAAATAGGTGATGCTATAATAATTAATAAACTTCTATACTGTGTCATAGTGATCCATGAGAGATCTTGCACTAGATGCTGTACGAACAGGGACATTTCTGTTCAGGGGAATCCCACCTCTTATGTCATTTGCTTAAACAGAGAAAACCTGAAAACGGTGTTTTCTTCTCTTTTTTAGGATGGTTTTCATCTGAACAGATTCCTTTCAGAGAAACAGCGTTCTATAAAAAAATTACTTAACCCTTGCAATACCCTCCTGACAGTGGTACAATGCAATCATCCAAAAGAAACTTGCCTCAGATGAATTCAGCATAGCCCGCTGACAGCACTTAAGGCACTGCTGTCCTCGTTCAGCATTATAAAATTGTTTATCTCCTGAGTGTAAGAGTTTCATTTCAGGTCCTGCCGAGGCTAATATGCAGGATGAATACTCTCCTCACTCTTGGCCTAGTGGGAGCTCTCTTAAGCACCTCGAGTTTGCTCTGTAATACCAAGGGAAACACAATGATCACCATCTTATATGCTAAATTATGTCAGACTTCAGAATGCAAGCAGGATTTTACTTCAGCCACTCTGTTCTTACCCTCCTCTGATACTGGAAAGAAGCAATCTTCTGTAAACCTGAGATACTTTGTCTCACAACACTAGAGAAAAGAAATAAGTATTTCTTACAGGGATTGCTGCGAGCAGAGCTTTAGCTGAACAAGAGCTGTCGCACCAGCCCCTCCATGAAAAGTTAAGTGCCAGGAACTGAGGGGGGGGAGAGAGAGAGAATACCACCACCACCCCCGCCCCAAAACAGAAACAGATCCATTTTAATAATTTTCTCCCTCAGAATACCTTCCCTAAGAATCACTTTTTTCCTCCCTTAAAAATTGATATATGTTTAATAATAACATTAGCAGTATTTATTTTTGTTATTACTTTGCCAGTGAAACTCTAGGCCGCTTTGAACAGTTAATTTTTTCTCCAAATAACCCGTAAGTTTTCATAGTTTTCATAGTGGCTGGCCTGGAATGAATGTGTGCCCTGATAAAGTGCAATGACATTTTGTTGAAAGGTAACTACTGTACATTTTATTTGGCAAAAAGGTGGAATCTCCTTCTGGAAATTGTTTATAATTCAGATGCCTACATACTCCTCAAAATGTCACGGTTACTCAATCAAGTTCATAATGAAAGAGAAGCCATTCACAGAAATAATTTGTTAAGCCCAGAGCAGAGAATTCATACCTGAGGACACACACCAACACATGCATGAAAAGATGATGCGAGTTCATCTTGGTTGGACTCCATCTGTAGAGTTTGTGTCAATCTGCAGAGTTTCACTGTCAGTACAGCTACTGCTGTCTGCACTACCAAGCTAGAACAGGCTAATTAAGTCTAGTTAACTCTGAATCCTGCCCCCAATGTGTCCAACAAACCTCCAGACCGTTAAGGAAAAACTTGCCCATTTTCATTTTCAGCAACAATATGTGCTATTGAGACTTGTCAGAGATGCTGACATCTAAATATGCTTCACGAATTTCTGAGGTTTGACTGCTTCACTGTATTTCCTGAATGCATTATGCCTGCAATTTTCCCCCTCTAAATCACACAGCTCATCCGTGTCAAAATAAATTTATCACCTATTAATTTCCAGTCTCCTGCTCAGACAGTTATTCCACACCTCCAGCAGACAAGGGCCATGCAATGGCAGGGCATCAAGTTGCTAATCTAACATCACGGAGGAGGTTACAGGATTTCCCCCCTCTGCAGCGTGCCCGCTTGGCACTCTTCTGACCATAGGTTTCTGACAAAATATAAACCGTATATATTTTTTCAGTTTTGAGAGCGCTCTTCCCACAGTTCACGGACTTGGGTGTCCATTTTACCTCTTTCAGTTTAAAGAGAGATGCAGTTTTTCTTGTTCTGCTGTAACCAATGAAGGCTTTTTTGCTAAAAACATTTCACAGGGAAGTTAAATGCTACCTAGAAAACGTTTCATAAATGATGAAAAGCTGTCACCTTTGATAATTCCCTTTTCAAGAAAAAACAACAAAACAGTAAACAAGCATGTTTTAAAGGAGCAAGAGACAATTCCTAAAGGAAACTAATACACGGATCTGACAGAGCAGTGGTACAGCTGGCTAGAGCTCCACTTCTTGACCATCCACGTCAAAAATAAAAAAATAAATCAAGATGTTTTCTAGTGTGGAGTAACTCAATCTCTCACAGGGGAGCTCTCCATTTGATTAAAATCCCTGCATCCTGTCTCTCAGCCAAATTAAACTCGGTTTTGCTTTAACTGTAATTCTGCTTTACGGTGCCTCCTTGTTACAATCAGAGGGGGTGTATTTTTCCACGAGAGAGGACAGGCACAACTGCAAAGGAAATGTACTTACCGTCACGCTTCCACCCTAATGCTCGATTAAAGCAAAAGCTGAATAAATTAGCTGTTTTCGTGTTTGGGAAATCAGGTGGTCAGTACCAGCTCTCTCCCATCCGAACGTCATTTGACACTGCCACTTGCCAGTGGGAAGCACGGCTGCTCTGTCAGCACGGCACTGCAGTCTCTCATTCAGAAGATGTTAATTTAATTAAGAATATTTAAAAACAGACAAAAGGCAACCAAAAAGCCTGGCAGTCATTGTATACAGTTTCCCAGCTTTTCTGTTCTTTGAATATATGAGCTCATCACAGACCTGCCACTGATGTGACATGCAAGCTATCAGTCCTCCTGACTGTACAATGCCTGTGGCACACAATAAACCACCTCTCCACCTCATACATTTCCTCAGCTCAGTGGCAGTATCTTCTCATCCCCAAACGACTTTAAAAAGGTGGTTGCTTTTTGGAAGTACCTTATAATGTTCTCAGATTACCAGAAAACTGCCCAACAGACTTCAGACATGGTTCTTTTTAAAAATAGACCTACAGGATTCCTTCTCTAGCATGAAAATGAAAGAGGGTTAAAACCTTGGACACCTGGTGAACACAAGTAAAATCTTCCTCCCAGAAATCCAGGTTAGCAGGGGTTAGCACTGTTAGATGAAGAGCTATGCTTTGTTCACACCTTTCATCCCTGAGCCTTAAAGGAAGGTGCTCCAGGGGGACCACTGGTGTAGAAGATACCCGTTAGTAGTACCACAGACCTGCATGTGGACATCTGAGAGTTGAGAAACACTCCTCAAGCCAGATGGGCCAAATGTCACACCAGAACCAGTGATCTGCAACAGATTCTAGTGTCACTTTTGGAAGCCCCACCTCAGGGAACTCTCCAGGGCGTACGAGCCCTTTAGGTTGCAGAGTGCCAACAGGGTCTAACAGCTCTGATGCTAGATACACACACAGGATCTAATGCTGTGACCATTACAATGGCAGCTGCTGGGTTTATATTTTTAAGTATTGTAACACACAGGTAAATGTTTAGTTCTGGATCCCGACACAAACCACAGGATGATTTAATCAGTGATACCCTATTACTCTGCATGCAAACCACGATACTGATGCAGTACTAAGGTAGACAGTCCTCATAGTCTCCATTTGCTAGAGATATTAGGTACAGGTTTATCCCAGAAAAAATAATTCAATGGAGACTTTTCAAATATTGGTATTAAATACCTTGAAACTGTAATATATTAATCATTTCAACTACAATAGCATCCAGAAAACCAGCTGCAGTTGGACCTCGCATAAGCATATAGGAAAACACATCCGTCTCCCAAATAGCATATGCTCTACAGAGTCAGTCAAATCAGGCACACACTGGAAAAAGAAACAACGTTCTAATGAAGTTAATGGAGCAGCCTCAACTCAGCAGCAGAGGCAGGAATAAACTTTCAGTCTCCCCAAACCAGTTTTCTACCCACATGTTCATGTTGTCTCACTGGTGGTTAAAAGAAATGGCGGTGAAGCATGCTAGCCCCAGCTCAGCACAGCTTGAGAAATAGGATTCTCACAGCTCACACAAACATCAGTTCCTAGCATGAGGAAACTTCAACGTTGCTCTTTAATGCCTAGTCTATTAGAGTTTCATGCTTGGATAGCTCTGCCAAAATCGTGGTATCAAATGACAAAACTATCGTATCATCCCATTGACTTGCACTGGAATACACTCCCTGGAACGCATTCAAGAAACGTCATAAATGCACGCACCCAGAACTTGCAAAAATAATAACCCCAGGAAACAAAAAAAGGAGGTAACAATAGCAGAATTCATTGCAGGAGCAGCAGCGTATCAGAACGACAGAAAATCAAGTCCTAACAACGTACAGACGTCACACAGAACAAACACGACTGCTATCATTGCATTAAAGAGCAGGAAAGACAGACAAATCAAACACTGGAGCACACAGTCAAGTTTCCTCGTACAGTTCAGTATGGAAGTTTCTGGCCAAAACAATGTTGTTTACTACCAGCTTCGTATCTCACCGCAGTGTTCATTCAGGGGCAGATCAGATTCAAATGGTTTTCTTTCTAACTGATAACTTTTTACTCATCATGAATCCTAATAAGAGACATGGGGAATGAAAAAAAAACAGTCTGAATTGCTTCGTTTTACTTTTCTCCTTCTAGGTCCAAATCTACATTGCTGCTTTTGGCAGATGCGTTTACCAACAGGAGACAGCGACCAGCTTGTTTCTCAGCTTCTCAGCTAAAAAAGCACAATGATCTTCCCCGAGTAGGACTATCAGATTTGCTCCACTGTTTCAACAGCAGACTGAGCTATTACTGTAGATGTAATAATTTTTTGCGGCTATTCACTATCAAGCTTGCTGCATTAATGTCAGAAGATTTCCTGTGGTCAATTTGAACTGTAAAGAAATCATCAGGCCTGACCACAGGCTGTGTGAGAATAACATTTATATCCTCAGAGGTGGTAAAATGAAAGAGAAGAGAGACAATAACTGGCATGAAACAGAATCTGTGTTGCAGAGGAAAGCTGGAGACCTGCATCTCCCAGGTTTCTATTAGCACCCTGCCTTTTAGCTCCAAGCTGAATGCACTGCCACTGGAAGATACTGAGGTGTTGCTCAGTAGTTGTATACAAATCCCAAAGACAGTAAGGGAAACAGCAGGATATGAAAGCTGGCTAAACCCAAAAACCCTAGGCATGAAAAACCAACACAATGCTGCCATCAGTGATACATCTGGTAAACAATAACTGAAAGAGCCGATGGCTGCAAAAAGGGGGGGCAAAGAAATTGGAAGAAAGAATCTGCTATATTATATCAAATAAATTGCTTATTTCTCAGGATATCCATATGTCATGAGTGTGTTATGGTACACTTGTCACGTTAAATGACTGTCCACAAGACATAAGTGTATATCTGATAATCTGTTCTTCTGCATGAAATGTTCTGCATGTCGTGTTTTGAATGTCTTCCCAGAATCTGAGCTGTTGGCTCACTGAATGAAAAGCGTACCTCATTCACGCATGACTGTGCCTGAGATTTCACAAAGAGGCCAGACCTACCTGTGGGTCTCTGCAAAGCAAACACCAGCTTCAGTAAAGGCAGTAAACACGTGAATAACTCTTAAACAAATAATTACCCTAGCGCAATACTGGGAGAACGGATGCATTCCAGACTTGCACTCAGTTGAGAGTTTCTGGATAACAAATTTGTTTAGCAACACTTGACATTAATCCCTTCGTTCTCTGTACATATTAAGTTGCTCCCACACATTTTCTGAGGTTAACAGATAGACTATGGGGACCTGTTACCTGCAAGTACTCTGAATACTGAAGAAAGAGCACAATTTCTACTTTTTTTTTAATGGTAAAAAAACCTTCCATGCTGACAGTACATTCTGAATGCCTACACAAACATTTTATTTGACTTTGCAAGTCTCCCAGGTTTCCCATAACCCTTCTTTCCCCTCTGAATGGGTCTGGAGTTCAAACTCTTCCAGTAACACCCGACTGTAACTCCCACCTGCACTCCAATATTCTCCAGCCCTACTGATACCTCAAGAGGCCCACTGGGAGCCTGAAGACTCTGGATCTTTTGGATTAAGCTACAGTAAAATATTCCATTTAATTAAGCATAATTTTGTATAATTAATCTGCACAGAAAGCATTAATTTACCTTGCTATCTCAGATTTCCCCAGAGAAAAACTTTACAGTTCAGATGATACCCGCATCTATCATTATAAATCATCATACTTTAATAACGCAGCCTCCAAGTACAAAGAGCTTCCCACGCACTCATTCTAATCAAAACAGAAATGCTGCCATATACAGCATGCACACGAATTCCAGCCTTCAGCAGAAACAAATCCTGCCACAAGACACTCTGTAGAGCCAATCTGTCAGCACCACCGAGGCTCTCTCCATTCACAGCTCTGGTGTTTCACATGTGTCAGCAACTGAGGAATCATCAGTACGAGCCAACTGAACCACAACCCTAGTGACTAGGCAGTCTAGTTTCCCAGACTTGCCCCATTTGGAAAACTGTTCCCTAAAGTCCTGTTCTTACCTATTAAAATCAAAGCTGTCTTCCACTTAAGACTGCACAGGATTTTGCCTGGTGCACTTGGAGATGTGCAGCGCAGTGTGTTGCAGAGATGCCCGCTTGCACACCAGCTTTGTTAATTTGCCTTGGAGGAGGGAAGAAGTACTCCACTGTGACAGCAACTTGGGGATTCATTTCATGCAGCATCAACAGCCCTCACCAGCCCTCCCGGTTCTGCTGCTGTGCAGAGAACAACTGCACCAGAGAGGGAGGACAATTCAGAAGGAAATATTTAAAACTGAAATGAAAAAGACATCTCAGGCCTTGAGCACCACACCTTTGTGCATTTTTAGGTCATCTCTACCCTGCAGTCAAACTGGGCACACGCACACGAGACATAGTCACAGGCTTGCACAGCGTCACAAGCAGTGTTTCCCCAGCAGGTAATCAGTATGAGCTGTGGACTGGCCAGACACCTCCAGAAAGATGGGGTTTTCTGGATAAACAGAAATGAACTTTGGTTTGTGCTGAAATGCTTCTTTGTTCTTGCCTCCTGACTAGTCAGTCACAAGTTCTGGACAACCCTATACCATCTTCCCACAAAATAAGTCTGGTCTATCTTATAGGGTACAGTGGCATAATGAAATAACTATTCCCTGTAGCAATTTATGCTCCAAAAAAGCATAGGAATTGCTGTCAATTTGGTCAGTATTTACTTTTACTAGCTGCCATTTGTACAGGTGAAAGCGTCTTTTGCCAGGACTGTGTGTGTAAGGCTCATTGCTGTTAGAGAAGGGCAACAGCGTGTCATCCACAATCACGCTGCTCTAACACAGGGGCAGCTGCGTTAGGACATGTATAGATAGTCTCGCACACCGTTACCTGGTTCAGCAAGGACACCAGCGTATCAGAGATCGGCAGGTTCACACTCTTCAGTTCCTCCAGGAAATGGAGTTCCAGCATTGAGGGAACAATCCTGAAGAAACGCAGGGAATATGAAGTTCAGATTCTCCCTCTCTCCTTCTCCTGCATGAGAGTTTCAAATTGTCCTTTGATTTCAGAGAATTTGCCATTTATAGTTAATTGCTATGTCATTATGTTTGGAAGTATCCATTTAAAAAAAAAAAAATTAGTTATCCACTTGGAATAACAGATAACACAATGTACTATGCGGACTTTTTAGAAGCACCATCCCTGCTTTCAGAAGCACACGTGCATCTGGGAAGTAGGCATGAAAAGACAGCCTGTGTTCATATATGAGGAGAAAACTGGGAGCATGCAGGATAGGCCTGAGAAGGAACCAGGATTAGAGGCTGAGCACTTGGTGAATGATAATTCTTTCCCAAGTCTCAAGATCTGACTGACCAATTGACAAATCTGGGTAGAACATCTATTATACTCGATATCTCTAGTTTCTGCATGCTCATTTGTTTTCATTGACATGAGCTTTCCAAACTTTTAGTCATCTTGATGAAAACAACATAATTTCAACTTCCTTAATACTTCACTTTTAAAAGCTACAATAAAAAATGGCTTTTGGTCCAAATAGTTTTTTCTTCTAAGTATTCCAAAATGTGCTGGGATAATTGTTACTGCTTGACAGCAAGCAAGAACAACGCTACATTGGATGTACCTATGTATGAGAAATCCCACGGTTTCCCAGGCTCCAGGGTTATCATTAAAAAAAAAACAACAAAACCCCAAAAAACCAAAAAAACCCCAGCCACTCAAATAGGTGGTAAAAAAATATAAAAGAAAGAGGGAGGGGAAAAAACACTTCTGAAATGCATTAAGTACGTGTGCACTCATACACAAAACCTACCTACAGAATGATTCTTCAGGAATTTAATTTATAGTTTTGGAAAGCTGCATATGACCAAAGGTTATGAGCATCTCTTGCAGCAAGACTCTCCTGCTTCTTCTGTGAAGCTCGCGCTGGACTAGACTGGAGGTGGGGGAGGGTTATTACTTACTGTTTTGCACTCTAGGTGGGGATTGACAGGCAGGTTTTCAACATCAGCCAAAAAGTAATCAGCAATTACAAACTGTATGGTGTGACGAAGACCACGCTGTGCACATGTGGAGCGTTCTGACTGCACACCGTCTCCTCGCCAAGAGTTAATGAGATAATTTTTCTCCTTGGAGGCTACACCACTGCTAAATCCAAGAGTAAAGGCAGCCTTTGCACAAGCAGTACCTCCGATAGAGCAGGCCCTTGAAACAAAACGTTACCTAACTGTAGGCTACAACTCAACAACTACAGCAAAGAAAGGCTCCTCCTCTCTCTGACAGTAACTGTTTGCGAGTGGGATGTGTTATTTGAACATGAGAAGCTCCAGGATCTGTGCGCATACTCTCAAGGCTGTTGACATCCCTTCAACGTGTCTTTGGTGGGTGGCCTTTCTCCATTTTGTTTTTGATTGCTTCTTGCCCCTCCTCTTTCCCTCAAAGTACCGTCATTATTCTTATTATTCTAACTGCTATTCCTTAGCCTAATTAAGGCTCTCTGGCTACAGGAGGTATTTTTAATTTTTGTTTAACAAAACAAAACACAAACACAGCAGAGAACCCTCAGGTCTTTGAGTGGATTCAGGCAAAGCTTGATGTTTTGATCATCCCTGCTAATTGTTTCTAGCCAGATCAGAATAAAGTATTTAAGGTATTTAAGTCTATGCCTAACTTAAAGCTGGGAGTTATGATGTCTTCAACCTGACGGTGCCTCTAATCATCTGCATAAGTGTCTTGCTGAGTCAGTAAAAACAGTGCAGGAAAACAACCCTCGTGCCTGCTAATACTTAAACTTCTTAAGGTTTCTTATTAAAAAGCACTCCCTTGAAAATGAAATCTGAGATAGGGTCAGCAGAGACTTTAAGAGGATCTTCTGGTCAGCCTAAGATTTCATGAGTAAAACAGATGCAGGAGACATTTTTTTTTTTTTAAATCAACTAAATGAAATCAGTAAAGAGAAATTGCAGCAGTGAATGCCGTATTTAGGCTTCTTCTATTGCATAGGCAGAATGGGTGGTCTGCCAAACAGGTTAACAATTAACACTAGAGGGATGGCTCTGCCTGCATTTCCCACTGAAACCATTTACAGACTGTAAGTAAATCCTGACCCTTACGAGGACAAATTTTCCAAGCTCAAGTCCAAATTTTTAAGTGTTTAGCAGCGAGTGTGGAGGTCAGATTTTCAGGAACTTGGGTCCCATTTAGAAATTTCACAAAAGGTTCAGATTTTTGCGAGTCCTTTGTGTAAGTAATGGAAGACTTCTGAAAATTGGCTATGTGTTACAAGAAGTGGTTTCTGTTCCATGAAATAACCTTTACTTAACCTGGTTCATACCTAGGAGCACAGACATGTCTAACATGTTTCTGCACAAAATTGCAAGAAGCCAACGCTGTAATAATCTATCAAGATGTTATACATCATGAACAGGTGAGGCTTTGCAACAGGACAACACAACATTACAGCAAATGAACAGGTGTACAGTGGAGATTACCCTAACCCTTAATGTAGTGCAACAATGGAGTAAATATGCAATTTTGCCCACCAACAGGCTGGGGCAAGCATTCATTCCTTTTCACCTGCTCCCTACATCAGTAACGACAGCCAGCTATGCGAAAATTTACAATAAGGTGAAGTCCTCCATGCACCTCAAGCAAATATAGGCTTAAGCCTAGCTCAGCATAAGAGCCTGGAATCATTACTTTCTTATCCCTGGGACAGTCTGCTTGACTCAAGTTTTAGATGTGAATTTACATAGAGAACACCTTGAACTTCCTCACAGTGAGTCAAAACTCCCAGTCTCTCCTGCCCAGCTTCCTGGTGAGCCATCCACTCCTGCACTTTGATCTAAGTTGCTTGCTATGGATGACCAGCCGCTCTTGAAAACTGTGCAGGATATGCTGCTTAGGGGCTTCTCCAGCGTAATTTTGTTCTCACAATACATGTTTGCCTATGCTAAAAAACAAAATCCTGAAAACACCAAGCCAAAATCTGAGAAAAGTTGCTGGTCGTGTTCTTTTGTAATTTGTAACTCAGAACTATTAAATGCTTTTTACTCAATAGTAGTTGAAGGTCACAGAAAGAAATTAGGGTCTCATGCTAGTGGTGAAGGGTCAGGGACGGCACACGCTAACAGCGTTATTCGTAGGTAAGAGCTGCTTAGCAGTCTATCATCTCCTCATCGCGGTTCTCCAGCAATCTTTCTAAGCTCTTGACTGCAGTTAACAATAGTTCTGAAAAGTTCTGAAACTCTTACCTTTTACAGCACGTTTAACAACGGATTTAAGCTCCAGTTCTTGCATTTATTCTGGGTTCAGTTGTCAGGTCCTTATAAACACTTAAAACAAACAAACAGACAGTTAAAGGGCTGCAATCTAAAGGGCTAATGACTCTTCCCATTTTCTTAGACTGACCTCACCTCATTTTTAGGGACTTCCCCTTGATTATGCGCATGTGTATATTATTTATAGGGAAAGAGATAGATACACGCTGCACCGCACGTACCAGCTAAAGGTTTCTCAGTGCCCTTGGCAAAATTAATCCTGTCATCTTGGAGGATGAAAAGCCTGGTTGGGGGCCACTGATCATGGAAGCTGGAAGAGGGTTAGAGCTGCAATGGAAAGCTGGCTTCGGGAAGGCTCCAGGAGAGCCAGGCCTGCCCTCCCTGCTTCCTCAAGGGACCAGAGGTACCCAATGCTGCTTCTAGGAAGAATTCTCTGTTCCTGGGAGAAATGGTGGTCCTGGCTTTCCAAGACTGACAGAGGGGATGTGGTGAGTTTTCCTGGACAATTGCTTCTCCTCCTGCACTTCAGCAAGCTCTCTCCCTTCTTGGACACACACACATATATGCAGGTAAGGTATAAAAATGAGGGGTACTCAGTTTGCATACCTGTTTGTATTTGCACAAGACCCAAAGGCAAAAAACTTTTAGGTCTCTGTAACTGACAAAATTTCCATTTGCCAAAACACTAATATTCCATTTTGTAACATGGCATCATGGTGACCAGTCTGTCACAGCCAGAGCACGGTATTTATTCAGCCTTAAGTACTTCAAATTCTCAGCAAGTTTGCTGAACACACAAGGTCTGTCCTACTGCAAGCTTAAGAGGATTCATCCAGATCTGGATTCACATGGAGGGGTATCACAGAGAAGAGATGAGACAAAATGAGAAGAAGCTTGAATAAAGTGGAAAGTGAAAGAAGGCTGCTTTTTTTTTTTTTTTTTTCCCCTGGCATTCACTAGATGACCACCAGAAACACAGGATATCTTCAAGTTCAGTATCATAAATTCCTAATACCCATATGTTTAGATTACTTGCTACTGTGACTGTTTATTGCATAACCTCTATGTGCAGCACATGTAGTAGGGCTGCTTGACTTTTTTCACTGCTTGTTTTTTCCCCCACTACTTCACAACAACAAAAAAAATATAGTGCAACAGCACTGGGTTCCAACTCTACCCATTTTGCTGGTTTCTCCTTCAAAAGTAATTGCAAAATTTCTCAATTTCTCTCTGCATGAAACGGCAAGAAGACTTACCTATTTTGGTAAAGCACTCCGGTTCATGTATATATGCATGTACTGCATATCTATACAAATATTGCAAAGGAGAAATTTTCATTATTCCAGTCCCTTTGGATATTCTAGCTAGGTTCAGAGGATCCTCCAAAAGAGCTGGAAGTTTTTAACAGCCCTGTCACTTTAAGGAAAGCCGTTTGCTAACTACATTGTTATAGTTATACATATATTATACATATATATAGCGTGTAGTTAAATGCTAAACTAAACTCTCCATGTTCATTCCTCCAGATACATATTGTAAATGGGGCATCTTTCCAGACCTGGGCTAGGAGTGTCCCAGTTGCTGAAGAGCTGCCATCAGACAGCACTGAACTGGTCCTACACTGGGGGCATGTAATACTCGAGAGAGCCACTAAGTTCCTCTCTTGAGGACATCATCCTACATCTGATGTCACCTATCTCTTTGAGGCTGGGAAACAACATTTCTTGAAAAAACAGCTTTACTTCAAATAAAGATTTAAAATCGAAGATACCAGCTCATTCAGGTTTTGAAGGGTTTGAGAAAAATTGCATTTAGGGTAGGAACTGAACTAAGGCAAATCAAATTAATTGATGTAATGGCAAGAAAGTTAACCCTTTTGTGGAAGCTGAATGTTGTGTGCTCGCTAAAAATATGTTTCTGAAAGTCCAACTTTGTCCAATACTTTTAAAGTAATAATTGTAATTACACAGCAGAAGATAGACTGTGCTACTCTTGTGCTCACTGGTGCCAGAACTATGCACTAAGCTCCCAAACAAGATAAAAGTTCTCTTTATGGTTGCAATTGAAACAAAAAAAAGTACAGCTCTGGCTTGTTTTGAGTCAGCTTGCTGTGAGGAGGCCAAGTGAGAAAAGATTAAGGCTAAAAACCTGTCTTTCAACAGCTGTTAGAACATATCAGGAATATCCAGAGGATGAATGTATTCCGTTTGTATAAGAACACTGACAGTCTGAAACTATGGAAAACTGAGTAATAACAGGATATCACATGCTAATTTATCTAAAACAATGACTGCTAGCAAAGGCTAAATATCACATGATCGACTCCACGACACTGACTTCCAAAATTATGGTCTAGATTTATCTCTGTTAACACAAATGATTTGTTCCTTATTGAGTCCTTTCAATAGAAATCTGAAGTGGAGAAAAGGTGGATTGGACAGGAAGAGAGAGATCCATCCAAAAAGCTTGACATTTCCTAGCTTATGGTATTTTAGTAGAGCATATAAACCCATCAGTGAGCTTAGACCCCCCGCTATCCCTTCACGCAGGCCTCAGTGCCTATATTTCCCTGTTGAGAAGCTGTGAGAAAACTGTTAGTGAGAAGAATTTGGCATTTTACTACTGCTGAGGCAGGCAGAGCTTTCATGCCTTAACAAACTATAGAAGGACAAAAAAGGGCTGTGCAAACTGATCTACTTCTCCTTTTCTACGCGTAAGTTCCGTGCACACAACACAAACTCACTTGAATTGCTAAAAGAGAAAAAAGAACTGAAAATAAAAAATAAAAATACTTTCTTATTATGCTCTGACCTCTGCTTTATAAGGGAGGCTATGATTTTATTTCTGGTATTCTAGGGTTGTAAAGCCTGGTATTTGGTTAATTTTACAGAAGGTGTCAATCTTGATCAACATTAAAAAAAATCTAAGTATTGTAGTCATTGAAAATACATCTTATTTTACTATGGCCTAACTGCACAAGAGTGCTTATTATACAGTATTAACATGATTACTGGATGTAGCTAACCACAATTTATAACAAGCTTTGTAATACGAAGGCTTCTTCATCACTAATACTATATTCTTGATAGGTGCTGTGAATTGTTTGTGTGAATGCTAAAATTCATTCATTAACAGTACTTACTAGTGAAAGGATTGTTTACAAAATTAATGATGGAGAACTCATGTTGTCATCTGTCTTTGGCTTCCCAAGGAAACAGCTTGTTCCTAGGAAAAAAGTATTTAACCTTTAGTGTCTGCATTGTCCTCATACTCACACATCTTAAGTGGTCACAGTACTCACTATATGTCTTTTTTTCTACACTGAGTAAAACTAGGAAGTGTTATTAGCGTCATTTTAGTGAGAGGAACTGAGCCACCCTGATTATGCAGGACACACCAAAAGTTTGTAGCAAGGCAGGCAATAATAGCCTGATAACTCAAGCTACTGCTATAATCACTGGATCTCTTGAAACCCCACAATTATTCCATGTACCTGTTCTGTACTCACAGGACTTTTACTCCTTCGGCCAGCTCAGCTGGCAAGAGCTGATACCATCAGATGCTATGACTCCCTAAAATGATGCAATGCCAAATAACCCTAGACAGACAAAGAAGAGACAAATTTAATACTGTTTCAGTTAGGAAATATTAATTAAAACAGTGATCTACAACTTTTCTCTCGATTGTTCCCATTGAATATAATGATTATCACATTGATCTCTGAGTCACTTTACTGTATCTGTTCTTTCACACAGATTACCGTGTCTGGAAATTCATTTGGTGTCTGTGCATTATAGAATATAGCTCCTAAAGTACATAAGGACCTACCACTGGGGAAGTAAAATATGTGAATTACAACAGTTTGTGCACTGGTGTCACTTTACCGTCATGTGCAAGACCACTACCAGAGGTTAACCTGAACACAGATTTACGTTATGGTTAAACATATTTTAGGAAAAAGCTTTACAAGAAATACTTGGAAATTGATTCAGTGGTAATAATACTTTACTAATCCTATTTTTTGGACCAGTTTCTTTAAAGTCTGCATAACACTGGTTTAATAAATGCTGATATGATAAGACAGCCACACTGCAATATTGAATTAGGTTCAACCACATGCTTATGGTAGTACGAGATTAATTTGTTGACCATTTTAAATTGATAGAATACAGACTCTGTTGTCACAGAACACAAATCGTTGTCTGGTGTTACTATTTAAAAGGCACCACCAGCAGCAAACTTCAAGCATCGTGGTTGCTTGAAACACTATTTTGGAAACAGAATGCAATTTCTGGCATCAGCTCTCTACTGGGGCTGGAAATCTAAAAAAAATGACAGTATGGCATTATAGCTTGGGATTCAAAGAAAAGGGAAAATCTGTAGTTTTGCTAGTCAAATATACAAATCTGATGCTAGCTCAGTCAGCACAGATCAAGTTTCACTACTTGCCCTGGAAAGAAACACTCTTTTGGGAGGAATAATAATTCTTTCAAGCAATGTTTGCAAGTTGGGCCCAGGAGAAGGAATTAAAAATAGCAAGATAAGACTGATGACGGTAGTTAAGTTTCTAACATAACAGTGGGAGAGGCCAGTCTGACTCATCAGCAAAGAAGAGATAACTGGAAATGAGAGATTAAAAGGCCACACTCATTCCCACACAATTCCCAGACTTCCTAGTAACTCAATCTGAACACCATGAAAGCTAAACAAACATATAGCTTTTTATCTCAACTGAAGAAGCTTAATAAGCCACCCAAACTGAAAACGTAAATTAAAACTCTGGAATGGATATTCTGGACAACATTCACGTCCTGCAAATAGGAACAGCAAGTATGTCTCAGGCCACAAAACCAGCAGGCTCTCACAGTACCTCTCTGAATAACAACGCGAGCGATGCAGCTGCTGAAGAGCTCATGTGATGTTGGAGTTTTTTGTTTTGTTGAGGCGTGTGTGATGCAGCGCTGAAGTCCAGCTAAGAGATACTCCAATAAGCATCTTCCTTAGCTGGCTAGAAGAGCAAGGGAAGTCTAGATACTGATATCCAGAGGTCACAGAAGTAACATTGCACCACTGTATTATACCTACACAGATTATGTCTACACAAAGGCATAGAGGGATGGCAACAAATTAGTCTTGTCAATTAGCCTAAGGATAGATTAAAGCCTAGAAAAAGAAACAAGGAAAGGATGCTATTGAAATTGAACCCCTTACGCACTCTGACAAATTATTTAGCCCTTTGCACTTCTAGAGATCATTCAGGAGAACAGAAAAATAAATCACCTAAGTAAAAGAATACATACCTGTCTCTGCCGAGCTGCTATGGTTACTGTTTCTACTTCAGAAGTATCAGAAAGACTGTCTACCAAATACCCTAGACTACCAGCAGGGAGAACATAAACCTAAAGGGAAAACTCATGCTAAATTTAAAAAAATAACAAACAGGAAATACCTGAAGTGAACCAGATAAATGAAAGCTAAAGTGAAATAAACACTCCAACTTCCCTACTTTCTGCTACATAAGGCGAGTTGTTCCCACTCTGAGCTGGGAAGGTACGATGGCTGCAGGTGACCTAGACTTAGAGAAACCAGGATGACAAAGGGAGACAAGGTAGGTCCAGGAAGGGGAGGTTCCTAGGATAAGGACAAGTAGTCTTTGTCTTTGCTCAAAAAAGTGGGCCAAATAGGAAAAACATCTACATGTAAAAACCAACGCAACAAACAAACAAATAATAAAGCGTAATAAAAATCTCAGAGGACTATGTCTGGTGTAAAGACAGACACTCTATAGTTTAACAGCAATTGTGTCATAGTCTCCAACGATCAATAGGTCTGAGACTGCCAAAAGAGGGTTTAACTCATTTGCTCTGTTCTCCTTAGATGCCCACCTGGTACCCTGCAGGGAAACCTGGCTGCCCTGGCAGGAGCCTATAGGCACAGGTGGCTGGGGCAGATTCAGGATGTTTTTAAAATGGTAGGAAAAAGTAGACAGGGAGAGGCTGCCTTTTCCAGGCCAAACAGTGGGAAATATTTAGTTGGGACATTTTTCTGGTAGCAGTAGACATCCGCTTGGAAACGTAATAATTTTTTTTTCCTAATAGGTCTTTATGGTATCCAGTTGCAGTCTAAAACAGAGAATGACCATGGCACAGCTGGACAAACCATGGTGCTAGAAATGTACCTGTTTGGAAAACCTGGCTTCCAGAAATCTTTCAAGAGCTCTACAAAACCTGACAACTGCTTGCCCCACCAGAGCAGTGCCAAAATTGGTGGGGTAACAGAGCAAATACATTTTGATGCTCTTAAACTAGGCAAACACCGCAAAAACTAAATAAAATTCTTTAACAAGAAATTACCACAAAATGCAAGGATTTTCCTTGTCTACGGAAAAGGAGATCAGAAGCTAATTTTGTGACTGAGCACTTGTCCTACATAACTGAATTAAAATAAGCAGGCATAGTATGCCTATTTATAGGCACAGTTTCAAAACTGCTGACTGAAGCAGTAAGTGCAGGTACATCAGCAACTAGCAGCCATAACCAGCTTTTAGCCAAATAATAGAACTTTCCAGGCAGTTCTATTTGCATGGGAAAAATTCAATACCATTTAGCAGTTCTTGAAATTTCCTGCTTTTACACACATTCTCTCTCACAACATCTCCTGGAAAATACGTGCAAACGTTACTTTATAATGTAAACCTTTACTTAATGGCAGCTTTTAAGTCTTCTGTCAAAAACTTATCCATACACAAATGGAATACATAGGCTTTGACTCTTACTCAGCTAAACTGAAAGCGAAGACTGAACTGCATTATAGCTGAAATCTATAGATATTAAACATTTAAATAGTAAAAACAGTTGTGTTTGTCAAAAAGGATTTGTTGAAGCCATTAAATATCAGGTATTTTTCACTCAAAAGATAACTTGGCTTCTCTAAGAATGAAAATATCTGTAGGAGATACAAAGTACTTCCTACCGTTCCTACCAAAGGAACAAGTAGCTGGGTACACATTAAATCCTGTTTTCTCAAAGGCATTCTATTCTTTGTTCTTACAGACCTTTTCTGAGTACTGTATAAAGGAGATGGAAATATCAAGCTGGGATTAAATACATAATATCACCTGAACTGCTGTATTGGGTATAGCCCAATATCCACTTACAAAAGGCAAATGCTTGAAAAGGGAATGCAAGAAAAAGGGTGAAATCTTTCTCTGGTGTATTCTCCCAGCCTCTTTTAATCAACAGATCAGGAAAGCCCCGAGTAGAATACTGTTTCTTAGCCATTATGGTTAATAGTCAGTCAGAGATAGAGCTCTTCCACAAAGCTGTCTAATCCTTCTTTATGAGTATTTTTATAAACTGTTGGCCTTTTCTGGTGACAAATTCCACATTTTAAGGATGTACATTTGGCAAAAGGTGGGATGTTCTGTTTTGGTTGCTTCTTTTTCCAAACTGAAGAGTTTCAGTCAATATAACTAACAGCATCTTCTGACTGTTTTGTGTCCTTTCTAATCCTGTGTATCTTTTTTTCGAATTATAAAGCATCTGTGCTGTGTTCAAAATGTACCAGATGGGTTAATTCTCTGATGGCATAACTTGTTTTGCTCATTTCCTTCCTTACAATCACCAATATCCTGTGTGGCTTTTTGGCTGCTGTTAGGCATTTGCAATGATGTCTTATCTGTCAACAAATTCACCGCTGAATATGGTTAAAACTGTTGTTCTCCAGGGCCCCATGTGTACCCTTTCATAGGGAATCTCTCTGACACTGAGTATCACAAGGTCTTTCTCATTCTCCATGCAGCCAGGCAAAACTTTGATCACAGCAGATGATTTTGTAGTATCAGAAAGCTTGTTATTAACCTCACTGCTCCTCTCTGTTTCCAGGCAATTTTTAAAGTCAGCTGAGCACCACAGGCCTCACCAGAGACTGCTGCAGAAACCCTCTGCTAACAGAGGAACCTGATGATCTGTACCTACGTTTCATTTCTGATCCACTACTCGGTCACTCTGCCAGGCATCTTGGATTTTTAAAGTCAAAAACTTGAAAGCTTCAGTATATTATGCTGACCTTAGACCAAAGAAAGCACATATATATCAGCATGTTGCAATTCCACAGTTGGTTTTTTTTTTTTTTTTTATTTTTAGACAAAACACAGCTGAGATAAAGGGAGCTAAAGGCCTTTCTTCCCCCATATTCTTTTCACCTGTCATACTTTTCCAATAGGGTTCTCAAAACCACAGCTGTGGCAAGACTAAACTCCCCTGGAGACAGCACACAGTGCTAGCGACTAACTTCTGAAGATTCAGGATAAAATCTTCTGGTTGTCACACAGGTGAGATCGAAAACTTCCTCTTTCAGCATCTTCCACAAGGTCTCATCTTCCTTGGTTTCAGTTAAAAAAAAAAAACTCCCAAAACAACAAAAACCAAAACCCACCACCACCACTAAAAAACCCCAGAGAACAAGTGATCATTTTGCCTGTGATTTATAGACACTGTTTGCAGCCTTCTCACTGACCCCCTCTGTCCTCTCACAACTGTCTCAGTTTTGGAAATCTCTTGTGACAGAAGAAAAATGAAATAAAGTCAGCTGCTGCAACGTTCCATTGGCCAAACTAAAAACTATTAATGATATAAAATCCTCAGCTAAGGTGTATGATAACCATATCTTCCAGAGCAAATCCTCATTACCCTAAGAGTGAGCTTGTATTGTGTAAACTCCCATATCCCAGACGATGCTCTAATAAAGAGCATGGTGTCTAATTCACAATGCAAGCTAATATGCGACTGTAACGAGGTGAACAGATCTTTGGTGTCATTTTGTTCATTTTAAAAAATACATTTTAATCCCTGCCCTTCAAGTCATTATTAAGCCTCACTTCACACCAGTGTTTTCTAAACTTTAAAAATGTAGAAAGAGAAATCTAAAAGTTTCTTGTCTTCTAAAATAAATTCTTCCAAATTCCCATTTAATTTCAGACCCATACTGTCAGTCTTACATTATCACAACTGGTTTTCCTGGATTAAAGGTACTATTTTCAAGTAGCATTCTTGAAAACAGATTCTTCTCTTTTCCTAGCCTTCCCCCCCCCATTATTTTTTAGAATAACGGACCTGACATGCTAGCAAAGCTAACCTGGGATTTTGAGGGGGAGAAATTAGGGTGGTGGCTTTTTTTTCCCCCCACATCTCCTGAAAGGTCGTACTTGTCTGAATCAAATTTATTTTTAGCTTCTTGGCAACAGAGATGCCAATTCCTGTTTCTGTTGGTGCTTTCAATACTTTTGGCTTCTTATTGCAAAGTAGTTTCCACATTTCTAGTGCACTGTCACCTTATGCCCTTTGTGGAAGCCTGCTTTCACTCATCTACAGCAGTTGCATCCAGTTGAGTTTAGAAACAGGTTTGCTGTCTCAATCTGTCAGTTTTAAAGTTCGTATTTAAGAAACAGAACTTACAAAAAAAATTGACACCACTAGCTCAAAGAGTAGAGAACCGAAAAGAACTTTGCACCTCCAATTCATACAAGAGCAATTACTCTTGCATGTTTTCATATGAAAATAAAAATTGCATTGTTTCTTTTTAAGGCATGAGCTTCAAAAATGGAAAAGCACTATTATTTGCTGAATAACTGATCTATACTCATAAGACATAGTATTGTCAAAAGCCTACCTTTCTGGTAAATGTAATTGTTTCAGAAATTGTTGCATTTGCTGTGTTTACAGAAATAGAACATTAAATTCTCCACAGAGGAGTAGGCCTTCTCCACTTCCACAGGATATGATATGGTTTGGATTGACTCAGCAGCAGCTCTTGCAGTGACTTCCAATCTGGGACACATCTTTATTTCCAATCCAGATGAAAAAAAGCTTTCTCAAAAAGAAAGTAGGTGACAAGGTACAGCAATTACTCTTTAAAATATTAGAGAACACACTTTTTCACAGGATACACACAGGGTACAGTTTCAGCTTGTTACTTTCAATATTCACAGTAAAATACTTTTGAAAAATAATCTATTTAAGTGCAGTTTAGAGCCATCAAATGCCAGTTTTTGTTCTTCAGAAATATTTATAAGACACCAAATGCCATCTGAGTTACTCTTTTTGTGTTCAGACTCGCTCAACCAGTTTTGCACTACATCAATGCTGAAAGAGGTTTCTTGGAAAGCTTGGAGCTTCACAGTTTTCATCTGTTCCAACTGAAGCTCTATATCAAAGACTAAACACAAAGCTCCCGTGCTCTAGATCTGCAGGGTAAGACACTGATCATCAAGATAGCTTGGATAGTGAAGACACCATAATGCCCTTTGGGTTCGGGATATCCATGTTGTACAGTAAGACTTCTCTATTCAGACAGATTGTCCTGAACGTTTACAGTCACTTAAATTTGTGGAGAAGGAACAGTGAGGAGACCAGTGGGCTTGATCTTGTTGATTCCTCCATCTAGGATGCAGACCCTTGGGTACTTGTTTTTCACTAGATGAGCTGCAAACTGAAACAGATATATCATTAGCACACTGCATATTATAGTCCTTAATTCGAAATAACTTTGTGTTAAGTAAGGCAAGTTAAACAAAAGAAAAAATGATCGGACCCTAGAAGTTCCTTCTTTGCACCAACTAGTCCAACACAGGAACCCAGGCCTGTCTGTTGAAACAGCTGGAATGAATTTGGTGGTCACGAAAGTGTCACACTGATAACCCTGAACTTTATCTCTGCTTAGGCAGGATTTTACCTCATTCTAACAGGAATATTTAATCTCAGAGTAATCACTGGAATGCCTCTCAAAGCATGAAATAACAGATATTTTCTCTGCATTAATCTAACTCCCGGCTGTTTTCTGTAGGTTCCCAAGTGTATGAGCATCACAGTTTGATGGTATAGTCATTTGCTTACCTGTCAAACTTGTCTGATATGACTTGATTTCAGAGATGTCAGCTATGAATTTCAGGTCTAGCATGTGTACTCCCCCGCCCCCACAATCTGCCCATAGGCAGGTTACATTGTGCAAGCGCGCACCCCCCCCCCCCCCAGGTCCTTGAAAGACTCTCTCCTCAATTAATTCATTCCATAAACTGAACACAGCAGTTGCCAGTTGATGAAGGATCAATATTTTATATATCAAAATAATAATAATGATGAAAAAAATCAAAATAACAAAAATTATGTATCAAATATCAAAATCCAAAACCAAAGGAACAATATTTTGTGTATCACATGTCAAACTTGCCTTTTAAATACTGACTACCATACATTAAAATGCAAGCCACCAAAATGGATTACTCAGAGAGAAACTATAATAGTCCTACTTTATTTCCAGTCGCTGTGAGGAAGACTGCCCTGCTGTCCCGGTCTTTGAGATTGTTGCTTTACACTTGGTTGACAAATTAGTATCATTTGTAAAATCACTGAGTGCTTCCAAATGGGCTATGTAAAACATTTGTAATTCCCTTTTTGACTCTTTAAAATGATTTGTGATACTCTTCCAGAACCTGTGCAAGGATGACGTCCAAAATAACTAATTTTGCACAAACAACTAAATTACCAACTCAAGAACAGCAGAAGGCACCCCGTCCAAACTTAGTACATGGGATTTTTTTACATTTACGTTCCTTCTAATTACCTGTGACAGTATAACAGATACTAAGGCAGAACAAGATGTACTACATGATTACCCGATCAAGTACAAGTCCTGAAATAATCTCTTTAACAGGCAAGAGTTCATAGTAGCAAAGTTTTAAACTTCAATAGCCAGAACTTTTGCTTCACACTGAAGGTATTTTATACATGCAAGGAATTTATTTCTGTCCACTTATGTGTCAAACATAGCTACTGCATTCCTTTCTCTGTGTTTCAGGATGGATTTAACCAGGGAGTGAGCAACTAGTACATGATCTGTAACCAGTGAGGACTTGTTGAGGCAGAGTAAGAGGTCACACCAGATCAGTCAGGACATTTTGGCTGTTACGTTTGTTTCAGGTACTTGCCTAAGGAAGTTCAGTCATCTCTTCCCCCATTAGTTTGGGTCAGTCAGTACAGGATTCAAAGGATCAAATGAAAAAATCGCCACAAGCAAACAATCGAAACAGCTAATAGTAAAGCTAGACCACATGTGGATGCCAGTTTTCATGAGAAAAGTAAACGCCATGCAGAGGTGGTATAATATGCAAAGAGATATCACTAGGAGAGTCCAACTACCTCTTGCTATAATCACAGTCCATAAAGATGTGGCGTATAGTACAACAGAGACAAAAGATACTTCTCTTTGTCAAAAATAGCACTCATCTGTGCATACCATGAGCTACAAAAATAGTATATATTCCTAGTGAAATACTCCTTCCAGACATCTCTACTTCATATGTACAGATCTGTCACCTCGCAGTGCTCTCCTGTGACTAATGAATAGTGCTCTGTCTTGGACACCAATGCTGCTCATAGCTGGCAGAAATGAAAAATGGCGACAAGAAAGCAGTATGTTATTTGCTGAGTACAATGTCCCATGTGTCAGCAGAGAGGTTCCACTCTCTGTCTCCTGATAATTTTACACTTCCGATAATAAACTGTAAACTGCTCCAAGTTTTTGGATGCCCTAGCCATAATATAACTACCATTCCATGTAATCTGAAAAGAAAATATGTAAACAAATGCTTTGTAGTTAGGGATTGAACATTAAGGCCTGTGTCCCAGTTTATTTTAGAACTGCTTTAGTAACCCTGGTATGGCTGAAAATAAATTTTCTTCACTGCATATGACAAGAGGTTCCTTGATAACTTTATGGTGAGGAATTTCTCGCTTCTTCAAGGGCCTCTGCAAAGCAAGCACTGCAGATTCTGTGGCTGTTAGCAAACGACAGGCAGAAAGCACAAGAGCACGACAAGATTAGATATGCAAGATGTACTGCCCTTTTTTTTTTTTTTAAGTTGTCACAGAACTGTGGAGTTGTCTACATAGCTTTGGTGAGAAAGGCTGCAAATACAGCTCAAAATACTGCATCTGAACATCCAGCCACGGAAAATCCAGTGAGCAGGGAATGTACCGCTATTGGTACCTCACTACTGTGGAATTAGCTGCAAGTCAGGGGCCCAGAGGCACATACATTGCCATAAGCTGAGAGCTGCCATCAAACTCCAAATACCAGCCTCCAAGAGCTTTGCACATACACCTGTCTCCACACTGCAAAGAAGAAAAGAGTCAAGGTTTAACTCATAGGGTAATAGGATCTGATCCGATTAAAGACATTCCTAGTTTTACCTTCTGCCTTCCCACATTATGGGAAAGTGGAAACAGTAACTTTTGGTAAAGAGTAGATTTAGAAGTAGTCTCTTGCTGGCATTGCTGTCTTCCTAATTAAAAGCTTTGACTTTCTATAGTTCTGTTCCTCAGTACATGTTTCTGCCTTTCTCTCCCAGACAGAGGAGTCTGTCACAGACAAGAACGGGAACTTGTTCACCATGTTTCTAAAATGTGCCAACACCACCTGGTATCTTTCCCTGCCAAAATACACTGAATGAAGCTAGTATTTTCAGAACATATCAAAGTGTTATTACTGGCACATGCACTGATGGAGGGGCATGAGAGGAAGGACTATTTGGAATAGCTACATAGACTTCCTCCCCAACGTGACCTTCATTTATGTTCAAATATCAGTAACTTAAATCCAAGAAATTAAGAAAGATAAAAACCCTAATGTTTCCTAAAAAGTTGAAGAAAATCGGTGATCCAAAAAGAGCAAAATGTCATGTTTTTCAAAAAAAGCCCAAGGTGCTCTTCTGAATTAATGCCACAGACTATCTACAGCAGAAACTGACACCTTGGACTTTGCACTTGGGCTCTATTTCCTTTATAAATGCTATCATAAAGCATCAACTAGAAGTTTAATAACAGCCATCTGAATACGTAATTTGTAGTCCACTACACCTAATTTACAGAGGTGATCTTAAGACAGAAGATAACATGGTGAGGAGACAAGCAAATGGTTACTTCATCCTTAGTAACCTGTAAACCACCTACTTTTAAAAGAGAGATTTATTGAAACATATGTGAAGTGGTGCACAACTAAATTTCCATTATACAGGTTGATTTTAAGTAGAAATGAACCTCTGTCATTTCTCAAATGTATCAAATGCTTGTGTTGACATTACTTCTGAGATACATCTGTTTCCCCATACCACCAATGGATCACAGTCCTCTGTAATGCTTCTGTTTTCATTTAGACAACACCACTACTTGGGGGAAACAGAGTTATGCTTACCTGAGGTAGAGGATTAAAGGGATGCCACAAGACTTTAAGCTTTTTCTTTTCTGCCTCAGGTGGCCTTTCCTCAAAATGTACTTCCCAAGAAAGTTCAGTTACTGTGTGTTTACTGGCTGCATCTAGCTTGAACTTCCTCGTGCTACTTTCACAGCAAATATTATGTATGAAAGGATAAATATGTGAGCAACTTGTTTAATGACTACCGTGTGATGGCTTTGGTGAAGACTCTGGAAACACTGTTCCTCTATTAAGTAATGCATCAATCTGTTCCACATAAAACACCCTTCCTGGTGAGTATAACTGAGCCAGGAAATTGTAATTTGCATTTGAAAGCAGTCAGCTAAGACTCTTTCATGCAAATACAAGAGGTCAGGCTTTCAAAGACAGACAAGATCACAGCAAATGCGTATCAAAATTTGGGCAAATATTAAACATTTTATCCTGTATTGGTGTTGCTCTCAATACAAAGAGTATAACAGGACTGCTCCTTTAAGTACCATCAAGAACCTTAATAATCTGCACATTGGAGCATTTATCAAGATGTTTCTACTACCCTGTTCCAAGCAGTAAAATCACAGCTTTCAAGTGTGCTGAATGTATTACACCAGGCACGTCACATTTTTAGACTGTCTACAACAAAGAGTCTAATAACACAACGGCTTGAGCAGCATCGTTCCCAGCACCCTCCAGGCTAGCCATCAGGGTTGCGACGTACACATTATTCACTTTCACAGACATTCTTGTGACAGGTTGTAATTAAAGTGCAAGTTGGAAGAGGAGTAACATACTGTACCAGAATACCAAAAAAGACTGCTGTGACAAATGTTACCAGGGTATAAATGTTAATATCGTACTTTGAAAGAGTCAGAAGAAAAAGAGGTACGTTAAAAGCTGGAGGAGAAATATCGACCAAATTTTGTAGTACTCATTCATTGCCACAAGATTATTATTAGTTTTTCATTTGTAAACACATGCTACGCAAACGTCTCGGGGACTGCAGTCTGTTTTGCTGTATGATTTCAGCCAAGAGTTCACACTCTGAAAGCACACCATAGTCAAGGTGATCAGTCTAGAGCTTTTTAAACAACACTTTCCATAAGCCACAAAGCAGACCCAGCACACAACATTATTTTTAGTTTACTTCTTATATTAAAGGGTTCCAGATAAATGAAATGGCACTTTAACACCAAGGGAAAGATAGGCACATAAAGCCTCCCATATCAACAAAACGGTGCCCAGTTGATGGTTACAGTATTAGCATAAACTGAATGGAAGCACAAAACACAAAAAGCACAACTTTGTGCAAACACATACTACATTAAAAATTTTTTTCAAAAAAAAGTGCAGAAGTTACTGCTCTAACAAGATCAAGGAAAAATTCTTTACACACAGACCTGGCCAAAAAGGAAGACTTTCCATTCCATCAGTACAAAAATACAGCAGTAACTTAAAGGACTTGCATGGAAAGATTTTAAAATAAGCCTACACAAACAAGTATTTAATAACTGGTTTCAGAATAAATTTTACTGAGAATGAAAGTAAGAGTAAACACTCAAATTTCTCCAAGTAATAAATTTTAAACACCTGCATTTTTAATTTTCCGCTTAGAAATTATATATAAAGGAAAAAAAAAAAAACAAACCAGCTGAGAGCAAGAGCAAGCACTTGAAAATGAAAACTCAATCGCAGAGATTTAGCTGTTGTAACACAGCTAATTTATACTAACAAAAATATATTCTGTGCACCCAATACAGTTGAATGGATTGTAAAATTAAAATGCAGAAAGCAAACCTATTCTATTTTTGATTCCACAGAAAATAAAACAAAGCTGTATTGAACAGAAATACGTGTTTTTAAAAAGATGCGTAACAGTTGGCTTGAACATAAAAATCATGAGACTTTCTGAAAGATTCTACCCTCCTCCAAGTCTAAAGATTGAACATTTTTCAACATCTAGGGCAAAGAAATACTTGATAGTGAAAAACCTTTCTTCGTGATTTGCAGTACTTTTTCCTACCACCACCCAAACTGCCAGTTTTGTCTCATTTCTTCTTGAGCTCCAGGACAAAAGTCTTTGGACCTCCCACAGAATGGACACATTCCCTCCTGAAGCAGTCACTCAGTCCGTCCTCTTCAAAAGCTGATTCAGATACAGTTTAGAGAAAAGCAAAACAATAAAGCTGATTCAGATACAGTTTAGAGAAAAGCAAAACAATACTGCCCCAGACAAGCAGTATGGACACTGGAATTGCCAAATTCACCAATACCATTCTAGCCAGCAATATCCTTACACAAGTCTCCTGGACCTATAACACACATCTAATTAGTTCATTACCATCTCTATTTCAGTTATCACTATTTCAGGTTCTCTGAACCAGAATACCAGGAAATATAAAACACTGTTGCAGAGCTGAAAAACAGCCCCAGAAAGGGATAAATCTATGTTATAATGCAGTAGCCCTGAGGCATATGGATGCAACCTAATCCATGCAAGCTCATGCAAGGACAAGGGTGCTCTTTCAGAGGTGCAGACCACAAAGACAGTATAACCAGAGCCAAGACTGACATGCCTGAAGGAAACTCTGGAGCCTGACAGCACCACTCCAGGATTCAGGTTCACCATCTCCCATCTTTCCTGTCCTTACAGATCTCCCAGATGATTGAGAAGAGCTGAGATCTTGCTTGCCAGCATCTCTCAGAAGTCAGACATATTTTGATAGGTAAAGCTGAGGACTCCACAATTCCTCATCTCAGGAACATCCAAACCTCTGTGTAGTAAGGCACGCAGATGGGCCAAACAATGTCTACATCAAACAACCAACTAAAATTTCTAATAACTGTAACTGTCAGTCTCAGTAAAGATTAAAAAAGAGAACTTATTTGGAGTTTTAGAAATAGCCTGCTTTCCTTGGCATCTGCTTCAGAAGAGGAAAAGGAACACTCAAAATCTGCTCCTGAGCCTCCATCTTTCATTTTCCCCTTTTACTCTTTCATACCTAGCTGGAAAGGGGGAATATTTAGGTCATCTCAGCGGTACCTGAGGCATTCAGTGCAAACTAACCAAAGCCACTGACGGGGCAGAATTACAACAGCATAACACAGCTCCTGGCTGGCAGCCCAAGTGTCTTAGGCTGTGTGAAGAGCAATGTACTGGCAACAGCAGCCGGGCTATCTTCTGTCAATGAAGGAAAACATGCATACATGTTACAATAATAAAAAGGACTAAATAAAATAATACAGACTTTACAGAACAAAATAATGAAGACTTAACCATGTCCTGGGTAGAGTTACAACCAGGAAGATTGTTGCTGCTTACCTAAGCCTTTCAGTGTCTTCAAAATACAAGCTTAATCTCTTCCTCTTTAAAGGCAACAAAGAGGTGCCTGGTGATTCCAGTAGGCTCTGAGTCTGAATGCAGAAGGGAGGGTGATGCCTTAACAAAACAAACATGAAAAAGAGCCATTCTGGGAATCATAAGGAGCCCCTCCATCCCTGAAAAGAGAAAATACCTTCGGTTTTCATTCCACCTGTTCAATCAGTTTTCTGCAGAGAATATTTACGAGGAAATGTAGAATCTAAAAGATGTATAGTGGAAACATATCAAGAAGTTATTGCCTAATTTCTATTTACTTTCACTCCAGAACTTTCATTAGGCCCTTCTAACTAAATATATCTGTCTTTAGAAGCACGAATGCCCCTGCCCTTTAGAATTCTATGCAAGACCTAATCTTCAGATCACCCTATGAAGTTTCATGGGTATCCATTTGTGTTTTTAAGACAGGTTTATAACAAGAAACCAGCTTCAGCATGCAGGGATTTGCTTCTCTGGCAAGGCCTTTTTAAAGGGCCTGAGGAAGGTGACAACAAAATTACACAAATTCAGTGGTAAATGGACACTAACCTATGTGTCTCAGTCTTCATATAAGAACACACACATTTTTGGTAGTGTGCTGAGAGAGATAAAATGTTACTTTCATACACAAAAAATTATTTTTTCTAGGCTAGGAACATGTCATAGGAAAAGAATCTTGAACTTGACCCTCTCCCTCTTGCCTTGAAAAGGGTCAGAAAGATCTCATGGAAAATCAGTACTACTTGTCTTTGCTTTGGAGATAATTCATATATTTTATCTATTAGCTACTGTGATGCAATAAGAATGACTACTTTGCTTCAGTAACTTGCAGAAATTGTCTAGAAAATGTATTTATAGCAGCATAACTTATCTAGACAAAAACTAATCAATGTAACAATCACAAGTTACAATTTGGAATCTATTTCCCTGCTATAAAGATAGATGTTTTTTAAGCTTTGACTTACAGCTTATCTAGCTGTCTTTTTTCCAAGGCAAGAAATAAATGAGTTGCTAATTATTAGACAGATTAAAGTGTTCTGTATACTTTATTCTGTTACAGCATCTAACTGACAATAAAACACATATTAAACCACTAGGGAAACACACATATATATATTAAACAACCACATCACACAAGTAGAAGCGTGCCACTGTCAAAATTGAGTTGCCGGAGCATGATTTAGTATCAGGTAAGGTATTTCTCCTGTTCTAATTTCAGTCGACATTGTGGTAATACAGACAAAAAGTTGGAAATGGAAACAGATGTCTTAGCACCCCAAAACTGACTGAAGGAGGGGAGATGCAGAAGTAATGTCACCCTTCCAAAAAAAGACCCAAACCAATCCCCATCCTACATATACATAACCATGATCCGCCTGTGCACTTGCTGTATCTCAGACTACGAAAGTGACAAAAGTTAGGAGACGTGCTATTTGCCTTGCACCAAAAAAATAAGCTACAGTTGAGCACTCATTGCCTATTTAACTACTATACTCCCAACTGTAACGATCCCTTGCCCATACTGGAATTTACAAGGTACTTATCTATCAATGGATGTGGGAAAGGGGAATTTAATTCACTTAAGAGATGCTGCCACTTAACATATTTAAAAGTTAAAAATCAAAATAGAATCTGGTCGATTAACTCCAGCATAATGCCTTTTATGTAGTTTTCCTGCTGTTTTCAAAGACAAACAAGTATCTGCTCTGTTAACAAGTGCCCAGAATCCCCTAGGTGAAGAAAGGCTGGCACAAAGTGAGAGCCAGCCTAAAGGAAGGAATGTTCTGCAGAGAAGTGTGAGCCAAGCACCACCACACGATGCCAGTGCAAACTCCTCTTTACAATACCTTTATGCTGCTAATGGCACATTCATAAGGCTCCTGTAGGTCAGCCAATCTATTCATTTAACTGTTAGGGTGAGTAAATTAAATGGCTTAACAAGCATGATGACCCTGTTTTAATTCTGTCCTAAGGAAGTGTTCAACTAGAGCCAGAGCTGTGCTGAGGTCTGCAGCACTGCTGGCTTCCTTTGCCGCCTGCTGGAACAGTGCTGTGGTGAAGTTTTCAGTTTTCCCTCTCGCCTATCAAGTTCTAGACAGTATTTTCTTTTCAATTTAAATGTTTTATCATCTGGCACCAAATCAAGTACAAAAGATAGAAACAGAAAAGAAGTGTGAAAAGGGGAAAAAGGCTTTTTCTACACGTCTGTTCAGTACACTCAACTTTGCTTTTTTTTTTATTTTTAATTTATTTAAATGATGCCAAGTAGGCTACTAATACGAAACACAATTGAAAGAAAGATTTAACCTTCTAATTACAAATAGCCCCATAAATTATCAGTGTTTTTTCACACTTACCCACCTCTCTCAGTCCTGCATAAATTTAAACCAAACATCTAACACAATCTCCATGTTTTTATTGGAGTAAATATCAATGAACACTTCTGAAAAATTCTGCTTTATGGTGAAGGGTCCAATTTGTGGCTCATTCCTTTTCAGCTGGAAATACATAACTGTTCAGAAAAAAATACATTTTAAGCTGAACATCTTAGAACATTTCTTTGGACAGAATTGTTTGTTTCCACGCATTCACTTTTACAATTTTTCATATGATTAGATTACCTAGTAAAATTTAAAAAGTAATAGCTATTGTACTTGTCAAGCCTCAAGCTACATAGTTTTGGACAGGTTAAGTTCATGAATAGTGGCAGACAGTTCTATGCAGCCATGCAGAGTAAAACTGAAATTAGCCTTAAAAAAATAATCCACAAAAGAAAGGAGTTCTAAGCTTTATCAACACAGTCAAATTGAGGCTGGTTTTATATGTACTCTAAGGGTGTGATAGAGGTGGTGAGTCCCTACCAGTATTTAGGCTCCAGTATTTAATTAATCTGTGTTCAAACTGGTCAATCCAGTATTTTGTTGCTACTTAGAACTCCACACTCTTTAGTTAGACTTTCAAGAACTCTAAGAGCAAATCAAGAGGCAAAGCAGCATTTCTCTTTTATGGAAAGTTATAATATTGACAATTCCAGGTAAACCGGGTCAACATTGTCTCAGTTGCAGGAAGTGCGGGTTTAGAGGGTAAGGCAGCACCCTCTCACCTGACTGAAGTATTTGCACTTACTAAACACACTGCAAGTTTTCTTTAGCTGCACTGCAAAGGAAACACTCAATTTTCGTTTAACAAAACATTGAAAAAATCTAAGTTTGAACAAGAAGTGTCACTACATTACAGGATAAAATTGTATCTTCTTAGCTATGGTGTAACCCACAACCCGCACTGTAAAGCCTCTGTCCTTTCTTTCCTTCAGACACTTGTTTCAGGTTGTTTCTTCGTTCTGTTTTAGACAGAATACTTACAGTGTTCCTTTGTTTCAGATAAAACATTTCTGACTGGTCCTGGAAAACAACTCCCAGAAAATGACTTGGTATTATGTGGGATATCTCCCATAAAGACACTCATTAGTGAATGCCAAAGCACCTTCTTTTTCCTGTTCCTATTCCTCAGGAGATTAGTGAATGGTTAGGCTCTTACTGAGATAAATTAGGATGTTCAGTGATTAAAAATGTAATTGTTGAAAGCAGCTGCATAACCCACCATCAAACATGTAAAACGTCATTTGTATCATTACCATTTGGCTCTTAGCGTTTTATGCATTTTGCATTCATTGCTTTGAGGGGGGGATATTTATGCATTCAGCATTTTGTGAGCTATAGTGATTATTCAAGTTTATTGATTTCATGTTGAAATATTTATCATAGGCTTACCCAGATCTCATGCACAAACCTAGATACTCACTGACAAACTTTTTGAGATACATTGTACAGTCTCTTTTATGCCATCTCTGTTACTACTTAAGAGACATGATATATATCACAAGTTCATTTTCTAAATGATAAACGCAGGTTAACAAAAGGGATTTCTCATACCACTTACAACTCCCTATATGTATAAAAAACTCCAACATGTGTTGTGCCGATGCTTCTGCTGTTCATCACATGAAGACCTTTTAATGGTCCACCGCCCTCCTTGTTATATCAGGGTCACAGTTCATGCCCTTTGAGTAAACAGGCTTAAGAAACTGGTGAACTGAAGGCATACCATACTTAAGAACATGTCTTAAAAAGAAAAAAAAAAAAAAGAAAAAGACGGTAATTTTCCTTCACCTGAGACAAGAATGGCAAAAGAAATACTTCTACTTGCTATTCTGCTGGTTCACAAGCGCCACCAAATATTTAGTTATAAAAAGGAACAGGCAAGTCTGAATATTCTCCCTGTCTAGTTAAAGGCACTGACAATAAAAGTATCATACGGAAGTACCAGTAGGAAGCATTCTCCTCTTCGCTGAGCACTACTGCATGAGCTAAATGATTCTAAAAAACTAATTAATACATTGTTTTATTTATTTTTTTTTTTAGTAGGAATATGAATTATATCTTATTTCCTTTGGACTTCGTAACATACCTGTCCCCACCCTATTACTTTGTGTGTGCTTACTAACACCACAGAAAGTAAATGCAAGTCAGTTTTGAAAACTAGATCTTACTGATGCACGTTAGAACTGCTGATGTCACTTCTATAACATGGCAAAAATAAAGATTTTAAAGCTGAAAAAGGTAATGTTAAATAATTTAATTTCAAAACATCAACTTTCTCAGATGTTGATCACTTGAAGAGAAATATGTCTTTGTCTAGAAGCAGAAATGAACAACATCAAAAAAATCACCTCAAATCCTGTCATCATACCCAAAGTTACTAATCTGAATTATCCAGACTCTAGCATTTATTTACTACTGTCTGCATTCATGCCATTGAAGTATTTTTAAGTATAAACATACATGTTATAGCAATATACTTACAGCAGCTGTGTTCTTCACTGCATTTCCTACAATCACCACAACTCTTCCCTTAAAGCTGTGGAGCGTAGCAGTTGCTGGGCACTGGATGAGATCCCCTTCTGCAGTAAATGCTGACGCGAACGGGACATTGATGCTGCCAGAAATGTGGCCACGATTAAAGCTTAGGAAGATCAGTTAAGGACATCTGAAAGGCAGAGAAGTCTGTGGTATGCACACAGCTGTGGGATGAACCTGCTCTTCATCCTGGCTGTCATGATACAACAGTGTTGGTCTTTTCTGGTAGTATATTTTGACAAACCTCATTTACTATTTACTCATATGGAGAAGACAACTTCTGACGCTACACAGAAAAAAAGGACAGAATGAAGAGTTGTTTGTTTCGTAAAGGACATAGCACAGCACTACAGAAACTGATCTGCTAGATGAAACACTTGGGTCTAAAGAACCAATATCCACAGTATACATATTTTTGTGGATTTTACTTCAAATCAGCTCTAGTCTGATAACAGGAGCCAAATACCAATAAGCAGCTGGAGCACCTCTTCCAGAGTTGTTTTATGCAAAAGGAATGAAGTACTTACAATGAGAACCAAAACTAAATATGGGTTATTGGAAAATTTCCTTAAACCTCCTGCCAACCCCCGCAAGTCCCCTACAATTTTGATCCAAACTGAAATTCTCATGTCCATGCACTCAGATTCAAAGACAATGAGCATTATGTATATTATCTGCAGTCCCACTAACAGCAAGTGTGTATTGGATATTGAAAAGCAAAGAACATATGAGTGCCAGCAACTCACATATAGTTATTTATGCTTCATTTTCAATGATCATTCAATGAGATTTTATAAACAAATATTGAAGGTGAAAGTGTCTTCAATAAAAATTAAGTTGGACCATGACTACCTGGATTTTATGAATTTGAAAATGCGCCATGACCTTGACAAACCTCTGAATTACTTCCATAGACTGTACACACATACCTGGAACACTCCCCTTCCCCAGCTGTAAACAAGAATAGCTTTGAAGAGATGGGAAACAGCAAAGTTCTGCAAAAATATATACAATGTCAAATATCCAGATTAGTCACTGTTTATTACTGTACTTGCAGAAAGCTAGTTTAATTTATAATTAAATCCCAGAATCCTTTTACATAAAGGAGCTGCCTTAAATGGAGGTAACATTTAATTGACTTCGGTTAATATTAGCATTCATTTATCATTATTTATATAACAGTTTCAGCTTTATGATCATCATTGTTTTAGTGTGGGAAAAACATGGCTATTTAAAAACATTTGAAAGAACAAAAGATTATCGTGTACCATTCATTAATGTTGTCAGTTTGTTTATATTTTGAAGGGGAAAATTATGACACCCCTCCTTCACTAAACTGTGGCAATCCCCTTTCCCCAACCCCGTTTATAACCACATCACTCTAATTGCTACTAACCAGGGTAAAAGTTCTGAAATGATCACCATTTAGACAGAAAATGACTTTGGACTGATTTAGTTGCTCACACTTATGCCACTGAGTATGCTTAACTGGTCAGAGAAACTTCACCTAATCTTTTAGAAAAGAAATACAGTTGATATCAACATTAGTACCAAACTAGATGGATCCAAACTGTATTTGCTGTCATTCACATTCTCCCGTATCTTAAGTCACCATCTTAAAACATTCCAGTACTAAGACAATTAACAAAAAGGCCAAGATTTTGTGCTACAGACTGAGAGACCATAAGTATGCAGCTATAACTGTCATAACAAGAATGGAAGGCTGCCAGTATTTCTGCTAACATGCTTAATGAAATGAGCCTTAGACGAACTGCTGGCCAGCAGAGACACTGCGTTGAGTATATTACCTTTTCATTAGAAAGGCTTCTGTTACAAAGCTGTCTATTGGGCAAAAGGGTTAGTAGCTCGTGGCCTTGCAACATAAGCTTCATTACAAAACAATGCCTTAGCTTTCAAGTGCATCCTAGTATGAAATATGAAGCATGTTTGATACTTGCTGAAAGTCCTCTCATGCTTTTTTCGAATTGCATTGAAAGCAAAGTGAGAGTGAAGTTCAGCATGGCAGGCATAGACAATGAGGAAGACTAACAACAAAACCTAAGAAACGATCATATTTTTGAAACACCTCACAGTGCTCTGCCACATTTTAAAACACGCGGCCCAGTAACATACAGACTGCCTGTACAGTTTCTTGAAATTTTGTGACAAACACAAAGACTGCTTCCTTACTGTGAGAATGAACAGGACACTGAGCACAGTATTCCTATGGTTGCCCATGCATATTCAAGAACTGCTGACAGTTTAATAGCTTCCTATATACTATATGTTTTCTTCTACAACTGACATACAAACCAACTCACTCAATGGGTAATTTTACTACCTACCAGGCTGCCTTTTTAATAATGACATTCCCCACCTCCTAATACCAGGAAGATTTAAGTCCACCCACTATTTAAAGGACAGGACATTTTAGTCTACCATAGTCTCCAACTAGACCGAAACAACAGTGATTATAGTGCACTGTTCAAGCTATGGAGATTGTCTCTCTCCAGCATGCCTCCTCATTCAAGAAATATAAATGGAAAGTCTGATTAAAATTTTGTAATATGAAAGACAGCCTCATAAAACCACTTACTTCATAGGAGTCAAATGATTTTAAATTAATTGAAATTTTGAATCCACTCTGCTAGAGTAGAATAGGATTAGTATGCCAGTAGAGTGGAACCTATCATCAAGCTGTTAGGAAAGCTATAGAAACGTTTAACCAAACACCTTGGCTTTGATCCTGATCATAATATAAATAAATCCACTACCGTACACAGATAATAGCCTTTCAGTGCAATGACTGTAGTCTAGGCATTTTATATTACTTGCTCTCCTTCTGCATTCTCCTTGATGATTTCTAGGAAGTAGCTTAAATAATTAACAACAGAATGATGCCTGTAGAAATAGAAACATTATTTAACTTGGTAGTATCGAATTTCTATGCAGTAACAATAACCTTTTATAGTCTTTAATTCCAGGGGCTTCTCTTTTAAACTGGAGTCTAGAAAGTACTATCTCTTGATGAAGAAATTATCTCTCAGAAAATAGCCTCCAGTTTTACTGTTTTCTGAATAAAGAGGACCACATTTTCAACTATCTAGGTCCAGAAGTAAAGAAGCCGCTGGCGTCCAGAAAATAAAGAGTCAAACTACTCAGACACGTGACTCTCTACTTAATTGGAATCCTTAACTGATGCATGAAATTAATACATGCAAGCAAAAGAAAAATTACTTTTTTTGTGTTACTTTGACCATTCTGTTTTATCTACAGAGCAGATCACATTACAGGTTCAAGTTTGGCATACAATAAAATTATAATTCCTTGAATATATAACAGTTTTAATTTAGAATAGTCCAATTATACTATTCTTTTTACTATGTAAATAATAAATTTACCTCTACATAGTAAAAATAATATTTATTTTTCTACTTCACCATACTTTGTCATAAATATTGCTAAATATTTAATAGAAAAATGTTAGTGGCAGTGTTTTTCTGCATATAGAATTACCTTTAAAGTGGTATTTTAACATACTAGATGAAAAAAACAAGGTTGAAACATTATTTATTCAAATTTTTACTAAATGTTTTAGCCCAAATATTGGCATTGATCCACCATTCACTTCACTGTCTAGAGTTTACACTTTTCTAATACGCATGCAGTATGTTAGTAGAATTTGTTAGGCACTGGAAGATCTTTTCTAATGGTAAAGATGTTGGGAGCCTGTTGAATCTCTGTCATTGAAGATCTTTAAGAATGAGCCAGACATACATAAAAGGAATGATCCTCCCTTCTCAAAGTAAAAGGTGGACTAAAACTCATGAATCTTTTGTTATTTTTCCATTGAGTATTGTTTGCCCATTAAGAATTATACCTTGTGACACAGCAAGCTAAGAGTACATCTACTGCAAAAACAATTATCTACATCACCTTTGCTATTATGAAAGGAGCGATGCTTATGAAATTATACAAATACTTATAAATTATACAAACCAATAATAACTATATTCCCAAATACTCGGTATAACGTTAAGTGTTATCTTTAATAAAATCTTGTCATTATTCCCACTTTCAGATGGATGTCGATGAAGATGTGTGCTCCTGGCAAAGCACAGGAGTAAGAAGGACTCCCCCTTCCAAAACCCAAACAAACCCAGCCCCATAACTGTGCTACTTCAGAAAAACAATAAAAAAAACCCCTCCACATGCAAAGAACTATGTATTTGAAAAAGCACGAATGAGTAAGGTGTACACAGGGTAGTGGCCCTAATAAAAATATAGCTTCAAGATACCTTTTCTGATCATAAGCTAACTAGACAACATAAGTTATGGCAGCCATATGGCTTCATTACCCGACAGTAGCAAGAAGGCACTCAATAGGAATTGATTTTCCACGGAGGGATTGACAAAACAGATGAGCTATCAACTCTTCTCTATCTCTGCTTCCACTTAATTGGAAAGCCTCACACCCTTCCAAAATACTGGTCACATTAAATGGGGAAGGTCTGCTGACAACACCCGTCATAAAAAAAAGTAGCATTAAAGCACTTGTGCTACTGGTACAAAGTGGTTTCACTAGACCCACAGCTTAAAATTGGAAGGCAAAAATACATTTGTCCTCTTCTTTGCAAACCAGGTCTCTCCATGACAAAAAAAATCTGCCTTTGGTTCTTCCACTGTACCTCTACCACATCCCTTTCCCTTATTTACCATTCTAACATCTCACTGCCTGCAGACAATGAGAAGGTAACTGACACCAGCATGATTTGGCAAGGCTGGCACTCAGATTTGAAGGATACTCTTCGCTGTTACGAATGTCCACCACCAGCAGCTTTGGCTTGCTAGACTTTGTTTTCTTTATAGGTGTTTTGGAATGACTTGGTCCTGTCAACTCACACAAATCAATCAGATCTTCTGCTGAAATTCGTGGCGACACCTCTGCCTTCAGGTCATCCAACTTGATGGAATCCCTAGACTTTAAAAGAAGAAAATTCATATTAGAGGTGATAGAATTAGAGACAGGGTGTTCTTTGAAACTTCTACTTATTTGAGAACCTCAGAGTGTGACAACTCAGTTAGACAGAAATAGATCTTTTTGTTATAACTCTGACCTACTTTGAGTTAAAGTATCCATACAGAAAAGCTCCAGAGCAGTGCCAAATGCCTATCTGCCAATTATAGCCCTATTTTCTGTTGAAGTTGTTAAAAAATAAAGTTGTGTGACAATCTGTGCAAACCATTTTAGTTTGTGATTTGTTAATGAATTATTCACTGTGGCTGAGAGGGTCACAAAACTCACAGAATGTTTCTCAGCATCAGAAATTAAACAAATTGGCTAGAAAGCACTCTCTGAAAGGAAAAGCTGAAAGGCCTCATGCTTGGAGCGGGAAAGAATGGTAGCAATTGGACACTTGGCACAGAAACTGCAGGGATGCCTCTGTAAGATACAGAGCTATCTACCCCAGCCCAAAGACTAGGCACAAATAAGGACACCAGAAATGTAAGAAATAGTCCTGTATTATAACCCAGAAAATTTGTTTCTTAGTTTTGGGGAACAGGGGAATTGAGGGACAGGACAGGTAACGACACAACACACACCATCACACACCTGGTAGTACTCAAGCAACTAGTTTGATAATACTTAAATTGTTTTTCATAAGAGAGCCTTCATTGTGAATTATCTCAGAAATATTCCTAAGTGCTAGCATTTCTTCACTTTACATTCTTAAAAGCTCATGCATATCTAAATAAAGCAAAAAAAAAAAACCCAAAACAACCAACCCTCCTTATTTTTGCAAATAGCAGAGAAAGCAGGAATCCTGTATTTTCATTAATTACCAACACATTCAAATCTATGAACTGCAGCAGAAAAAATAAAATATGGTCACTGTAAGACAGTTGTGAAATGTTTGAAGCCATGTCTTCACCTTCCTTCAGATTGTTTTATACTGCTGAAACTTTTAAGTGCCATTACAACTACGCTTTCACCCAAAAGAATTAGCTTGACTCACTCAAAATAAAGCATGAGGGAAACCTCCAGCTTGTTCAAGAGGGTCAAACTTGGATTCTTTACAAGCAATAGGCAAAAGGATCTGCAGCATGCCCTAGGCTTTTGTCCTTGGGAACACCGGGTTTGCAAAACCTATTTGAAGATCTAAGTTAAGAGACTGATACAGTCACTTTTCCTGTTATCACATATGGAAACATCAGAGTTTTTTCTTTAGTCCCTCAGCTACCCTGGTGGAACTTCCAGAACCATACCTGCACTAAAAGGTCCTCATATCACTTGAACTAAACGTTGAAAGTGCTTATTTTTAAAAACTTTCATACACTATGTAATTAAAAAACACATTAGCATGCATCATGGTGTTAAAGGAGTTAATAAATTATGCTTATTTATAGTCTTCTGCAGCAAGAACTTTTTTTTCTGTTGGTGCCATTGCCTCCATCTGAAAAATCACACGTAAATTTTAAAGCAGCTTGTTAACAGGTTGGTTACATATGCAAAAAAAAAAAAAAAAACAAACCCAAAACATTACTCCAAGAGTTATGTACATCAAAGATACAGTTATGGAACTTAGTCACCTTACAACAGAACTGGTTTGTTTTGCGCAACCACTGTGCTCCTGTTGAGCACGAGGTCAAAAAGAGGCAAAAGTTGTTTATAACTAAGTCCGCAGCTGTTTCCAGTGAGTTACTCTGGCTTGTCAGGAGACAGGAACAAACAGAATAACTAGAATTCGTTACAGAGAGCATCTTCTGAAAGATCTTCAGATTGTTTTGATGTCTTATTCTTGAGGAAGACCACCTATATTAATGAAATAGCCAACCATTTCATCATGAAGATTTGCTTGTGTACTGTCCAGGTTTCAGCTGGGATAGAGTTGATTTTCTTCCTAGTAGCTGGTATAGTGCTGTGTTTGAGATTTAGGATGAGAATAACGTTGATAACACACGGATGTTTTAGTTGTTGCTAAGTAGTGCTTGTACTAGTCAAGGACTTCTCAGCTTCCCATGCTCTGCCAGGTGCACCAGAAGCTGGGAGGGAGCACAGCCAGGACAGCTGGCCCAGACTGGCCAAAGGGCTATTCCGTACCATATGATGTCATGGTCAGTATATAAACTGGGGGGAGTTGGCTGGGGGGCAGCGATCGCTGCTCGGGGACGGGCTGGGCATTGGTCAGTGGGTGGTGAGCAATTGCATTGTGCATCACTTCTTTTGTATGTTCTTTCATCATCGTCATCATTATTTCCTCTTCCTCTGCTGTCCTATTAAACTGTCTTTATCTCAACCCAGGGTTTTTACCCTGCCCCCTCAACTCTCTCCCCCATCCCACTGTGGGGAGGGGAGGGTGAGCGAGCAGCTGGGTGGTGCTCAGTTGCCGACTGGGGTTAAACCATGACACGCACTCACTCTGCAGTTGTTCAGAACATGAGCACAGGCCTACAGAGAGGGACTACAGAAAGCAGCAAAATAAAAAGAACAAATAGAACACTATCACCTATTACTTTTGAGAATAAGTCCATACAGTGCAGTCAAAATTTAGGTCTTTAACAGTACCAAATTTTCTGCTTTGAAAAAACATTCCTTTTTTGTCATCTCGTTTTAGATTTCAGTGATCACACAACGATTCAAGACACTATGTACTTATAAGCCCATGAAAAAAAATTCAAGAGAACAGGAGTAACACACTGAAG